>NW_022603165.1:0-78567 GCF_008692095.1 Etheostoma spectabile
ACCCACACCAAGTACCGAAAAGTTCGAATTAAAAGTTGTGGGGAGAGCCGTGCAAGCTGACGTAGCCGTGCTCTTCTTGGCAAAGCACGGCTACCGCCGACACAACTTCTCCGGGCCCTGGCCTGAATCCTGACCGCAGCCTACACATGATCAGTTCAATCAGCGCCACATGCTCTATATAAAGGACCCAATGTGTCCCACTCCCTTAATCCATGGTGCGGGTTACCAGAGTTCCTCGCTTTCGCTTGACGTTATTTATGCAATTTAACCAGGAAATAGACCCGTTTTTGATAATATCTCCGGAGGGGAAGGTCGTACGGACTATTTCTTGGCACCACTGGGAAGCCAGTAAAGGCTTTTGGGGGGGTAGGTCTAGCTGCCATAGCTCTGGCACCTTCCTGTCAAACGTTATAAGCCGAACAAAAAACGGCAGCGCCTGGTCTCCATGTTAACCCGCCCTTTGACACGGAAGCAGCGTGTTGCCGCCCCCTCGTGCCAAGTTTGTAAGTTGTGTGCCACTTGACCTCTGACGCTCTCCACCTGAGCGGGCTGCTCGAGCCTCACTGGATGGACAGAGGACAGCTTTGATTCACCACGTTCCACTATTCCCACAGCCAAATGGGACTGAAGCAGGGAGGAGGGAACATTAAAAACTAATAAATGTTGTTGAATATGTTTGAATTCAGTACGGCCTAATCTTGTCTCTCTGTATTCAAAGTAGGACGTGCTTATTACTCTTAGCACTGGGCTTCATTGTGCTGAACATATGACATATATAAAACCAGACGAGAAATGAGTGCGTGCCAAGAAATGATGAAAATGTGTTTTTTCAGCAACAGCTTTATTGAATAAACACATTCAAATAGAGCTACACACCAATGCAAACACATACTTTTCTCAAAATAAGTGTCTACAGACAAGAACATGACTTTGACCTAATAATAACAACAACAATACTAACAATCATTATATGGCATTACCTACTGCAGAGGGGGATCAGATCTGTGATGTGGGTGGAGAGCTACGACCTAAGCAAGCTGTGCTTGCCTCCGACTTCAGCTCAGCTTTGAAAAGCCTTCCGTAGACTCTGAGTCTAGACAGGACCTAGCGCAGCAATCCCACTAGCTATCAGTCTGACTGCGTTCATGTGGGCACATTAAAACATTCACAAAGACAGTTCGAACAAGCTCGTCAGTGCAATGCTCAGTTTTCCAGGGACTGAGGACAACGGGAGGGAAAATCGCAACTCCAAGCATCCAGCATGCAATAACAACTATTATATACCATTAATAAAACTATTATGTTTATAACATATTGCATTATACACTTACTTTCTTACATTTAACATTTACTTTGGTCATTGTGTCACTCTAATTCAAATAAAACGTGCATCTTTTTTCAGTTGAACAGTTTCTTTAGCCTGCCTTGGTAAGCTGGCAAACCATAAGATCCTTCACTTTCGTCTGACAGACCCTTCTCTTCCACTTTCACCGACAGATCCAACGCCTCCAACAGACCCATATCTTCTTCCAACAGACCGCTCTTCCTGGGGCTGGCCAAAGTCCTCCAATTTGGTGGGTGGCGGTGGCAGGGACGGATGAGGGCAGCTTGATTCTGCAACTTATACAAATAGAACAATGACGATAAGTAATAGCAATAGCCATTGTTATTGTTGCAATAGTAATTTGAAAAGCTTCATTTGCACAGCGCCTTTATAAAAAAAACAGACAGTGCTTGGGAAAAGCAACCACCAAAAAAAAAAACAGAACCACATGAACATATCAAAACAAACCTTGTAGGGGCAGTCTGACGCAGCCTCCAATCCTCATTCTTCACTTTGTCCAGGGTGAGTTTCCCCGGATCAGCAGCTGCTGCAGTCTGCCTGCGGCAAGGCCCATTTGGTGGCAAGATTTTGAAGATGCACATGGTCTACGTAGGCTCCATTCTGGATAAAGGCCACGCAGGACATGAAGGTCAGCTGTTGAGGAGCAAACCTCCCTCCATCTCCTTTGGGAGCCTCTGCAAGGATTGCCATCCATGGCCTGCCGTGCTATGTGTACACCTCCAGCTCAGGAGAGCTTTGGTGTTGTCTGAGGCCACGGGGTGAAGTCTGCGTCCGGTGCGGGGCAGAGAATTGGCGAGGCGCCGGGCCGACATCGTCTCAATCTGCCACCTTTCTCCCCAAGAAGAAAAGAAGAACGTTAAATTCATCGACAAATAGGAGAGAATTTAATGATGTAGTCCAAACGCATTTTATTTAAAAGTACTTTACCAGTTTATTACAATTGCAGGAGGCCCACCTTCATATTTATTTCAATGCAAAGAGACCCGGTTGCAGGTGTGGAACTCTTTAATGCTAGAAAGTGTCATTTTGCGCTCCAATCAGCTTCAAACTTAACCAGATGACTAACGCTAAATCAGGCGAGTACCACCCATGTGTAGAGTGAAGAAACGGATGACGGACTCCACCCCATAGTTGGAAAAGATCAAGGTTTTTTTCAACCATTTAACAAGGAAAATGAAAGGTGCGAATGAACTGAAAATGACTCACTTTTGGTTCTCTGGGTCTGTCTGAAGGAGCCCTCTTCCTCCTCTCTCCTCCTCCTCCTCCTCCTCCTCCTGTTTCCCCTAGTACGGCGTCGGCGTCTTTTTCCCCTCCTCCTGCTCCTCCTCCTCCTCCTAACAACAGGTGAAACACAGAGCAAGTTACACAATGTAACTTGTGTGTGTGTGTGTGTGTGTGTTGTGCGCGCGCGCGTGCGTGCTTAGACTTGGACTTCTTTGTATTGAAATTTCCAGCAGCACTTTTAGCAAGAGAAAAAGAAATGAAAAAATAGAAAAAAGACAGTATAAAGACAACAAAATAACAATAATAACAAATATAAGAACATTTGTCAAATAAACAAAGAAAAGACCATCAACTATCATTAAAGTGTCAGTGTTGAGTCCAGTACTGAAGTGATAAAGTGACCAGGTGTGAATTGAAGTCCAGGTGTGCATGTATGTATGTCTGTGTGTGTACTGTGTGTATGTCTACTGTGTGTATGTATGTGTACTGTGTGTGTGTATGTGTACTGTGTGTGTGTATCTATGTATGTGTACTGTATGTTTGCATGTATGTATGTATGTATGTATGTATGTATGTATTTATTGTGTGTGTGTGTGTGTGTGTGTGTGTATGTATGTCTGTGTGTGTACTGTGTGTATGTCTACTGTGTGTATGTATGTGTACTGTGTGTGTGTATGTGTACTGTGTGTGTGTATGTGTGTATCTATGTATGTGTACTGTATGTTTGCATGTATGTATGTATGTATGTATGCATGCATGCATGCATGTATGGTGTGTGTGTGTGTGTGTGTGTGTGTGTGTGTGTGTGTGTGTGTGGTGTCTCTCACTCACTCACACACACTCCCTCCCTAGGCCCAGTAACTGGCTCTGGGTCTGACCTTTGACCTCCATGGCTACAGGCCTCCACTCTAAGCCCCAATAACCAGGACTGAGGCTGGGATAACACCCTCCAGCACCCACATGCTCCCTGCTGAGGCCCAGTAACTGGCTCTGAGTCTGACCTCTGACCTCCAGGGCTCTCAGCCTGCTCCATAAGGCCCAAAAAGATGCAAATGGGTGCACACTGGCTAAAACAACCCTCTCCTGGCCCTAACCGTAACCCGCACAGACTTGTGCTCGGCACCACTGGAAAGCCAGTAAGTGCTTTTGGGGGGTGCGTCTAACTGCCTCGCCTCTGGCACCTTCACGTCAAAAGTTACAGGCCAGAGAAAAAGTGCCCCCGGGGTGCACTTCTGCTTCAACCCCTTATCCTAACCCTAACCCTGACCCTAACCCCTGACCCTAACCCCTGACCCTAACCCCCCTGACCCTAACCCCCTGACCCTAACCCCCCTGACCCTAACCCCCCTGACCCTAACCCCTGACCCTAACCCCCCTGACCCTAACCCCTGACCCTAACCCCCGACCCTAACCCCGACCCTAACCCCCCTGACCCTAACCCTGACCCTAACCCCTGACCCTAACCCTCCGACCCTAACCCCTGACCCTAACCCTGACCCTAACCCCTGACCCTAACCCCTAACCCTAACCCTAACCCCCCTGACCCTAACCCCTAACCCTAACCCCTGACCCTAACCCTCCGACCCTAACCCCTGACCCTAACCCCTGACCCTAACCCCTAACCCTAACCCCCCTGACCCTAACCCCTGACCCTAACCCCTGACCCTAACCCCTGACCCTAACCCCTGACCCTAACCCCTGACCCTAACCCCCCTGACCCTAACCCCTAACCCTCTCCTCCTGCTCCTCCTCCTCCTCCTAACAACAGGTGAAACACATCAGGGAGAAAACACAGAGCAGAGAGTAGAACGAGACGTTTGAAACTGTCGTCTGAGCTCCAGTTAGCCTAAAAATCCAGAGGAATGTCAGACCCACATTTAAGCTATGAATTAGTTCTAAAGATGCAGAAATACACCTATGCCCATTGATCCATTAGATAACACCCTTACCCTGTCTGTGGGACAGCTTGTAGAGTACGTCCAGCTCCAGAGGGGCACCGGCAGCACATGGTCCTGGAAGAGCTTTTGCAGAGCAGACAGGTCCACTTTAAAAGAAGAAAAAAAAAAAAAAAAAACCTCTGTCGGGTCAAAGTCATAGGGGCAAAGCGTCAAGTCCCGGACATGCACCAGGTAAGAGAGCGCCCTGCTGGTAAGGGAAGCCTTGGAGTCTGGGTGGCTCAAGCCGCAAGTGACCAGCACTGCACTGCCCTGATGTTTGAAAGGATGGTTGCAATGGATGGGCGTACATCTGTAGGAAGGTTGTCCTGCCCGTCTTCGACAGCACGCTCGCAATGGCCTGGCCCACGTCCATACTCTCGGTGGGACGCAGGGTTGGTGGTGGGTTGCTTCTGGACAGTGGGGCGGGTCATGTCCTTCTCTGGCAGGTGGTTGAAGGGTCGGAAAAACTCTCAGTTACCTCATTTAGCAGTTCGGCCGCAAGTGTGCCATACAAGCTTGGATTTTTCAGGCTGAAGTCCGGCTCTGTCAGGCTGCTGGGGACGGCGTAGAGCGTCAGGACGTAGCCGCCTTCAACGTTTGATATTTGTGGCCCAGGCAATTTCTAAGTGCCGCCACGCCTTCTGGGCTGCAGCGTGGCAACCACACGGGACAGGTTCAAATAGATCTCTGCAACCATGCCCCTCGTGTGACGCAACTGGATCATGACGCCGTCGACATCAAACGTATACCGGACGCAGTGGGGATTGGCGAGGCTGGTGCAGGGTGCGGTCCAGTGAAAGTCGGCATGAAGGAATTGGCCAAAGTCTCTGTGATTGCCGACCTCCCTCAGGAGAGCTTTGGTGTTGTCTGAGGCCACGGGGGTGAAGTCTGCGTCCGGTGCGGGCAGAGAATTGGCGAGGCGCCGGGCCGACATCGTCTCAATCTGCCACCTTTCTCCCCAAGAAGAAAAGAAGAACGTTAAATTCATCGACAAATAGGAGAGAATTTAATGATGTAGTCCAAACGCATTTATTTAAAGTACTTTACCAGTTTATTACAATTGCAGGAGGCCCACCTTCATATTTATTTCAATGCAAAGAGACCCGGTTGCAGGTGTGGAACTCTTTAATGCTAGAAAGTGTCATTTTGCGCTCCAATCAGCTTCAAACTTAACCAGATGACTAACGCTAAATCAGGCGAGTACCACCCATGTGTAGAGTGAAGAAACGGATGACGGACTCCACCCCATAGTTGGAAAAGATCAAGGTTTTTTTCAACCATTTAACAAGGAAATGAAAAGGTGCGAATGAACTGAAAATGACTCACTTTTGGTTCTCTGGGTCTGTCTGAAGGAGCCCCTCTTCCTCCTCTCTCCTCCTCCTCCTCCTCCTCCTCCTCCTCCTGTTCCCCTAGTACGGCGTCGGCGTCTTTTTCCCCTCCTCCTGCTCCTCCTCCTCCTCCTAACAACAGGTGAAACACATCAGGGAGAAACACAGAGCAGAGAGTAGAACGAGACGTTTGAAACTGTCGCCTGAGCTCCAGTTAGCCTAAAAATCCAGAGGAATTTCAGACCCACATTTAAGCCAAGAATTAGTTCTGATGATGCAGAAATACACCGATGCCCATGGATCAATTGGATAACACCCTTACCGTCTGTGGGACAGCTTGTAGAGTACGTCCAGCTCAGTTCTGGGCCCAGTCTGGGCCTGTGGCTTGGAGCCTCCTCGCCCTCCATCCTCTCCTGACCTGCTCTCTGCACATGGAACAAACAGCACAACAGAACGTTGTTGTTGTTGTTGTTGTTTTTTGATCTATGGATTGACTGGCTCACATCAAATTAGGCCAAGTTAAATTGATACATCTCAGTACATCATTTAATTCAGATGACGTACAGACCAAGCAGGTGCTTCTCATCTTGCGTTAGTGTGTTAAATGACATGCAAACGACCCACACACGACTTCTTAAACAATTGACTACTTCAATTTCGAGCCATGTGTTGACCGCCACCCTAACAGACCAAAAACGTCATGAAAACGCACAGGGACTTGCAAAAGCACTCGATTTCTGAATTGACTGAAATAACGTCGACACAAAACTATAAATTCAGTACCTGCGGGTTAAAAGAAAGAAGGGATTTGGGTTGTTCCTCACCTCGAAGATCGAGATCTCCTCTGTGAAACGCAGCTGCTGCTGCCTCATGTGGCTCTCCTCCCTCTGACTTCCTGTGGCTCACACTGATTGCACCTCTTGGGCCAGCTGCGTGACCACTCCCACGTGCAGCCAGGATAAAGGTGCTGCAGGGGCAAAGAAAGAATGTTGAGGGCTGGCACCCTTAAAAACATGAATTAAAAATAGAAAATAAAAATTGTATTTCTTTGAAATTGTAACAATAAATGAAGTGCATTGAGACAACTCTGACTGCTTTACCAGTTCATTAAAATTGCATTATTCAGGAGGCCCACCTTCATATTTATTTATATTCATTGCCAGGCTGGCTTCGCAATGACAGATGTGCTAGGAGACGTTGCCAGGCAGTTTCCTAAACCCAACCGGGCTATAACAGCAATGCCCCCGGGAGCATTTAATCAGTACTTCCACTTTTACCAGAGTATTCTTTAACACAAGTATCTGTACTTCTACTTAAGTACGGAAAGGGTTAGGGTTACAAGTACAGATACTTGTGTTAAAGAATACTCTGGTAAAAGTGGAAGTACTGATTAAACTTCTTTACTCAAGTAAAAGTAACAAAGTACAGGCTTGGAAATTTACTTAAAGTATAAAAGTAAAAGTAGCCTTGCGAAAGCTACCTGGAGCACAAAAATGTTACTAGAGAGACACTGAGGAACTTCAGTGGACATGGAGGACACGTCTTTATATGGCAAAGGCTACATTTTAAATGGATTTCTGCCAACAGGCCTAAAACATAACATATATGATTATTATGACAGAAACTGGGACTCCAGGTTAATAAGATTCTGACTCATTAGTAAGATATGAATTCAGTGCGTCTCTCTCTCTGTGTGTGTGCGTGTCCCTCTCTCTGTGTGTGTGCGTGTCCCTCTCTCTGTGTGTGTGCGTGTCCCTCTCTCTGTGTGTGTGCGTGTCTGTAGTCAGAACATAGCCTCAGACCGATACCTTCTAACACACGCTTTTAGCTGGTCTGCAACACAGACCACAGCGATGCAACGTACATGGATTCATTGTAGGCTACTCGCGTTTCCAGGTGCTCGCAGCCAGCCACTCTGCCCACACGAGCACACCTTGCCACGGCTAGAGCACGCAACAACTGCCACCACAAAGTCGTTTCTGCAAACACACTTGACTCACCCCTCTCTGTCTTCTTTTGCCTTTGACTGTCACTCCTTTCCAACAACGCACTGGGCGGATATATTCCTCCGTTAGCTACAACTCCACCGGCGCCGCTGACGGAAGATAAACAACTGTGTCAACTTCCTGTCATGAAATTGACATGTGACTTCCTTTGGATATCAAATTAAAAGCATCAAAACGGAAGTTGCTGTCTCTTTTGTTGTAATGTCTTGGAAAACAGATCCACTTTTTTAAATTGTCTTCTTTTAAAATAACTTGTTGTGTGTGTGTGTGTGTGTGTGTGTGTGTGTGTGTGTGTGTGTGTGTGTGTGTGTGTGTGTGTGGGTGTGTGTGTGGGTGGGTGGGTGTGTGTGTGTGTGTGTGTGTGTGTGTGTCTCTCACTCACTCACACACACTCCCTCCCTAGGCCCAGTAACTGGCTCTGGGTCTGACCTTTGACCTCCATGGCTACAGGCCTCCACTCTAAGCCCCAATAACCAGGACTGAGGCTGGGATAACACCCTCCAGCACCCACATGCTCCCTGCTGAGGCCCAGCAACTGGCTCTGAGTCTGACCTCTGACCTCCAGGGCTCTCAGCCTGCTCCATAAGGCCCAAAAAGATGCAAATGGGTGCAAACTGGCTAAAACAACCCTCGCCTGGCCCTAACCGTAACCCGCACAGACTTGTGCTCGGCACCACTGGAAAGCCAGTAAGTGCTTTTGGGGGGGTGCGTCTAACTGCCTCGCCTCTGGCACCTTCACGTCAAAAGTTACAGGCCAGAGAAAAAGTGCCCCCGGGGTGCACTTCTGCTTCAACCCTCTATCCTGCAGGCCCTTGCTACGAGCAGTCACACATATGTACACGTCCTTTGCTACAGAGAGCAGCTCTGATGTTGCCGTCCCTCTGGTGGCCGCCGGGGACACCGCACCCTCTGACACTTAGAAAATTGTGTGAAATCTTGCTACAAAGGCTACACATGTGATACTGTGTGTATCCATGGAGTCTCTGGCTCTCTGTATCTCTCTGTCTCTGTGTGTGTGTGCGTGCGTGCTTAGACTTGGACTCCTCTGTATTGAAATTTGCAGCCGCACTTTTAGCAAGAGAAAAAAAAATGAAAAAATAGAAAAAAGACAGTATAAAGACAACAAAGTAACAATAATAACAAATATGAGAACATTTGTCAAATAAACAAAGAAAAGACCATCGACTATCATTAAAGTGTCAGTGTTGAGTCCAGTACTGAAGTGATAAAGGGACCAGGTGTGAATTGAAGTCCAGGTGTGCATGTATGTATGTCTGTGTGTGTACTGTGTGTATGTCTACTGTGTGTATGTATGTGTACTGTGTGTGTGTATGTGTACTGTGTGTGTGTATGTGTGTATGTGTACTGTGTGTATCTATGTATGCGTACTGTATGTTTGCATGTATGTATGTATGTATGCATGTATGTATTGTGTGTGTGTGTGTGTGTGTGTGTGTGTGTGTGGTGTCTCTCACTCACTCACACACACTCCCTCCCTAGGCCCAGTAACTGGCTCTGGGTCTGACCTTTGACCTCCATGGCTACAGGCCTCCACTCTAAGCCCCAATAACCAGGACTGAGGCTGGGTTAACACCCTCCAGCACCCACATGCTCCCTGCTGAGGCCCAGCAACTGGCTCTGAGTCTGGCCTCTGACCTCCAGGGCTCTCAGCCTGCTCCATAAGGCCCAAAAGATGCAAATGGGTGCAAACTGGCTAAAACAACCCTCGCCTGGCCCTAACCGTAACCCGCACAGACTTGTGCTCGGCACCACTGGAAAGCCAGTAAGTGCTTTTGGGGGGGTGCGTCTAACTGCCTCGCCTCTGGCACCTTCACGTCAAAAGTTACAGGCCAGAGAAAAAGTGCCCCCGGGGTGCACTTCTGCTTCAACCCTCTATCCTAACCCTAACCCTAACCCTAACCCTAACCCTAACCCTAACCCTAACCCTAACCCCTAACCCTAACCCTAACCCTAACCCTAACCCTAACCCTAACCCTAACCCTAACCCCTAACCCTAACCCTAACCCTAACCCTAACCCTAACCCTAACCCTAACCCTTCCCCTCCTCCTGCTCCTCCTCCTCCTCCTAACAACAGGTGAAACACAGAGCAAGTTACACAATGTAACTTGTGTGTGTGTGTGTGTGTGTGTGTGTGCGCGCGCGCGTGCGTGCTTAGACTTGGACTTCTTTGTATTGAAATTTCCAGCAGCACTTTTAGCAAGAGAAAAAGAAATGAAAAAATAGAAAAAAGACAGTATAAAGACAACAAAATAACAATAATAACAAATATAAGAACATTTGTCAAATAAACAAAGAAAAGACCATCAACTATCATTAAAGTGTCAGTGTTGAGTCCAGTACTGAAGTGATAAAGTGACCAGGTGTGAATTGAAGTCCAGGTGTGCATGTATGTATGTCTGTGTGTGTACTGTGTGTATGTCTACTGTGTGTATGTATGTGTACTGTGTGTGTGTATGTGTACTGTGTGTGTGTATCTATGTATGTGTACTGTATGTTTGCATGTATGTATGTATGTATGTATGTATGTATGTATTTATTGTGTGTGTGTGTGTGTGTGTGTATGTATGTCTGTGTGTGTACTGTGTGTATGTCTACTGTGTGTATGTATGTGTACTGTGTGTGTGTATGTGTACTGTGTGTGTGTATGTGTGTATCTATGTATGTGTACTGTATGTTTGCATGTATGTATGTATGTATGTATGCATGCATGCATGCATGTATGGTGTGTGTGTGTGTGTGTGTGTGTGTGTGTGTGTGTGTGTGTGTGTGTGTGTCTCTCACTCACTCACACACACTCCCTCCCTAGGCCCAGTAACTGGCTCTGGGTCTGACCTTTGACCTCCATGGCTACAGGCCTCCACTCTAAGCCCCAATAACCAGGACTGAGGCTGGGATAACACCCTCCAGCACCCACATGCTCCCTGCTGAGGCCCAGTAACTGGCTCTGAGTCTGACCTCTGACCTCCAGGGCTCTCAGCCTGCTCCATAAGGCCCAAAAAGATGCAAATGGGTGCACACTGGCTAAAACAACCCTCTCCTGGCCCTAACCGTAACCCGCACAGACTTGTGCTCGGCACCACTGGAAAGCCAGTAAGTGCTTTTGGGGGGGTGCGTCTAACTGCCTCGCCTCTGGCACCTTCACGTCAAAAGTTACAGGCCAGAGAAAAAGTGCCCCCGGGGTGCACTTCTGCTTCAACCCCTTATCCTAACCCTAACCCTGACCCTAACCCCTGACCCTAACCCCTGACCCTAACCCCCTGACCCTAACCCCCCTGACCCTAACCCCCCTGACCCTAACCCCCCTGACCCTAACCCCTGACCCTAACCCCCCTGACCCTAACCCCTGACCCTAACCCCCGACCCTAACCCCCGACCCTAACCCCCCTGACCCTAACCCCTGACCCTAACCCCTGACCCTAACCCTCCGACCCTAACCCCTGACCCTAACCCCTGACCCTAACCCCTGACCCTAACCCCTAACCCTAACCCTAACCCCCCTGACCCTAACCCCTAACCCTAACCCCTGACCCTAACCCTCCGACCCTAACCCCTGACCCTAACCCCTGACCCTAACCCCTAACCCTAACCCCCCTGACCCTAACCCCTGACCCTAACCCCTGACCCTAACCCCTGACCCTAACCCCTGACCCTAACCCCTGACCCTAACCCCCCTGACCCTAACCCCTAACCCTCTCCTCCTGCTCCTCCTCCTCCTCCTAACAACAGGTGAAACACATCAGGGAGAAAACACAGAGCAGAGAGTAGAACGAGACGTTTGAAACTGTCGTCTGAGCTCCAGTTAGCCTAAAAATCCAGAGGAATGTCAGACCCACATTTAAGCTATGAATTAGTTCTAAAGATGCAGAAATACACCTATGCCCATTGATCCATTAGATAACACCCTTACCCTGTCTGTGGGACAGCTTGTAGAGTACGTCCAGCTCCAGAGGGGCACCGGCAGCACATGGTCCTGGAAGAGCTTTTGCAGAGCAGACAGGTCCACTTTAAAAGAAGAAAAAAAAAAAAAAAAAAACCTCTGTCGGGTCAAAGTCATAGGGGCAAAGCGTCAAGTCCCGGACATGCACCAGGTAAGAGAGCGCCCTGCTGGTAAGGGAAGCCTTGGAGTCTGGGTGGCTCAAGCCGCAAGTGACCAGCACTGCACTGCCCTGATGTTTGAAAGGATGGTTGCAATGGATGGGCGTACATCTGTAGGAAGGTTGTCCTGCCCGTCTTCGACAGCACGCTCGCAATGGCCTGGCCCACGTCCATACTCTCGGTGGGACGCAGGGTTGGTGGTGGGTTGCTTCTGGACAGTGGGGCGGGTCATGTCCTTCTCTGGCAGGTGGTTGAAGGGTCGGAAAAACTCTCAGTTACCTCATTTAGCAGTTCGGCCGCAAGTGTGCCATACAAGC
The DNA here is from genome assembly GCF_008692095.1 of Etheostoma spectabile. Taxonomy (NCBI): domain Eukaryota; kingdom Metazoa; phylum Chordata; class Actinopteri; order Perciformes; family Percidae; genus Etheostoma; species Etheostoma spectabile. Next base: position 12,275 of record NW_022603165.1, read on the forward strand.
TTGGATTTTTCAGGCTGAAGTCCGGCTCTGTCAGGCTGCTGGGGACGGCGTAGAGCGTCAGGACGTAGCCGCCTTCAACGTTTGATATTTTGTGGCCCAGGCAATTTCTAAGTGCCGCCACGCCTTCTGGGCTGCAGCGTGGCAACCACACGGGACAGGTTCAAATAGATCTCTGCAACCATGCCCCTCGTGTGACGCAACTGGATCATGACGCCGTCGACATCAAACGTATACCGGACGCAGTGGGGATTGGCGAGGCTGGTGCAGGGTGCGGTCCAGTGAAAGTCGGCATGAAGGAATTGGCCAAAGTCTCTGTGATTGCCGACCTCCCTCAGGAGAGCTTTGGTGTTGTCTGAGGCCACGGGGGTGAAGTCTGCGTCCGGTGCGGGGCAGAGAATTGGCGAGGCGCCGGGCCGACATCGTCTCAATCTGCCACCTTTCTCCCCAAGAAGAAAAGAAGAACGTTAAATTCATCGACAAATAGGAGAGAATTTAATGATGTAGTCCAAACGCATTTATTTAAAAGTACTTTACCAGTTTATTACAATTGCAGGAGGCCCACCTTCATATTTATTTCAATGCAAAGAGACCCGGGTTGCAGGTGTGGAACTCTTTAATGCTAGAAAGTGTCATTTTGCGCTCCAATCAGCTTCAAACTTAACCAGATGACTAACGCTAAATCAGGCGAGTACCACCCATGTGTAGAGTGAAGAAACGGATGACGGACTCCACCCCATAGTTGGAAAAGATCAAGGTTTTTTTCAACCATTTAACAAGGAAAATGAAAAGGTGCGAATGAACTGAAAATGACTCACTTTTGGTTCTCTGGGTCTGTCTGAAGGAGCCCCTCTTCCTCCTCTCTCCTCCTCCTCCTCCTCCTCCTCCTCCTCCTGTTCCCCTAGTACGGCGTCGGCGTCTTTTTCCCCTCCTCCTGCTCCTCCTCCTCCTCCTAACAACAGGTGAAACACATCAGGGAGAAAACACAGAGCAGAGAGTAGAACGAGACGTTTGAAACTGTCGTCTGAGCTCCAGTTAGCCTAAAAATCCAGAGGAATTTCAGACCCACATTTAAGCCAAGAATTAGTTCTGATGATGCAGAAATACACCGATGCCCATGGATCAATTGGATAACACCCTTACCGTCTGTGGGACAGCTTGTAGAGTACGTCCAGCTCAGTTCTGGGCCCAGTCTGGGCCTGTGGCTTGGAGCCTCCTCGCCCTCCATCCTCTCCTGACCTGCTCTCTGCACATGGAAACAAACAGCACAACAGAACGTTGTTGTTGTTGTTGTTGTTTTTTGATCTATGGATTGACTGGCTCACATCAAATTAGGCCAAGTTAAATTGATACATCTCAGTACATCATTTAATTCAGATGACGTACAGACCAAGCAGGTGCTTCTCATCTTGCGTTAGTGTGTTAAATGACATGCAAACGACCCACACACGACTTCTTAAACAATTGACTACTTCAATTTCGAGCCATGTGTTGACCGCCACCCTAACAGACCAAAAACGTCATGAAAACGCACAGGGACTTGCAAAAGCACTCGATTTCTGAATTGACTGAAATAACGTCGACACAAAACTATAAATTCAGTACCTGCGGGTTAAAAGAAAGAAGGGATTTGGGTTGTTCCTCACCTCGAAGATCGAGATCTCCTCTGTGAAACGCAGCTGCTGCTGCCTCATGTGGCTCTCCTCCCTCTGACTTCCTGTGGCTCACACTGATTGCACCTCTTGGGCCAGCTGCGTGACCACTCCCACGTGCAGCCAGGATAAAGGTGCTGCAGGGGGCAAAGAAAGAATGTTGAGGGCTGGCACCCTTAAAAACATGAATTAAAAATAGAAAATAAAAATTGTATTTCTTTGAAATTGTAACAATAAATGAAGTGCATTGAGACAACTCTGACTGCTTTACCAGTTCATTAAAATTGCATTATTCAGGAGGCCCACCTTCATATTTATTTATATTCATTGCCAGGCTGGCTTCGCAATGACAGATGTGCTAGGAGACGTTGCCAGGCAGTTTCCTAAACCCAACCGGGCTATAACAGCAATGCCCCCGGGAGCATTTAATCAGTACTTCCACTTTTACCAGAGTATTCTTTAACACAAGTATCTGTACTTCTACTTAAGTACGGAAAGGGTTAGGGTTACAAGTACAGATACTTGTGTTAAAGAATACTCTGGTAAAAGTGGAAGTACTGATTAAACTTCTTTACTCAAGTAAAAGTAACAAAGTACAGGCTTGGAAATTTACTTAAAGTATAAAAGTAAAAGTAGCCTTGCGAAAGCTACCTGGAGCACAAAAATGTTACTAGAGAGACACTGAGGAACTTCAGTGGACATGGAGGACACGTCTTTATATGGCAAAGGCTACATTTTAAATGGATTTCTGCCAACAGGCCTAAAACATAACATATATGATTATTATGACAGAAACTGGGACTCCAGGTTAATAAGATTCTGACTCATTAGTAAGATATGAATTCAGTGCGTCTCTCTCTCTGTGTGTGTGCGTGTCCCTCTCTCTGTGTGTGTGCGTGTCTGTAGTCAGAACATAGCCTCAGACCGATACCTTCTAACACACGCTTTTAGCTGGTCTGCAACACAGACCACAGCGATGCAACGTACATGGATTCATTGTAGGCTACTCGCGTTTCCAGGTGCTCGCAGCCAGCCACTCTGCCCACACGAGCACACCTTGCCACGGCTAGAGCACGCAACAACTGCCACCACAAAGTCGTTTCTGCAAACACACTTGACTCACCCCTCTCTGTCTTCTTTTGCCTTTGACTGTCACTCCTTTCCAACAACGCACTGGGCGGATATATTCCTCCGTTAGCTACAACTCCACCGGCGCCGCTGACGGAAGATAAACAACTGTGTCAACTTCCTGTCATGAAATTGACATGTGACTTCCTTTGGATATCAAATTAAAAGCATCAAAACGGAAGTTGCTGTCTCTTTTGTTGTAATGTCTTGGAAAACAGATCCACTTTTTTAAATTGTCTTCTTTTAAAATAACTTGTTGTGTGTGTGTGTGTGTGTGTGTGTGTGTGTGTGTGTGTGTGTGTGTGTGTGTGTGTGTGTGTGTGTGTGTGTGTGGGTGGGTGGGTGTGTGTGTGTGTGTGTGTGTGTGTGTGTCTCTCACTCACTCACACACACTCCCTCCCTAGGCCCAGTAACTGGCTCTGGGTCTGACCTTTGACCTCCATGGCTACAGGCCTCCACTCTAAGCCCCAATAACCAGGACTGAGGCTGGGATAACACCCTCCAGCACCCACATGCTCCCTGCTGAGGCCCAGTAACTGGCTCTGAGTCTGACCTCTGACCTCCAGGGCTCTCAGCCTGCTCCATAAGGCCCAAAAAGATGCAAATGGGTGCAAACTGGCTAAAACAACCCTCGCCTGGCCCTAACCGTAACCCGCACAGACTTGTGCTCGGCACCACTGGAAAGCCAGTAAGTGCTTTTGGGGGGGTGCGTCTAACTGCCTCGCCTCTGGCACCTTCACGTCAAAAGTTACAGGCCAGAGAAAAAGTGCCCCCGGGGTGCACTTCTGCTTCAACCCTCTATCCTAACCCTAACCCTAACCCTAACCCCAACCCTAACCCTAACCCTAACCCTAACCCTAACCCTAACCCTAACCCCTAACCCCTAACCCCTAACCCTAACCCTAACCCTAACCCTAATTAGGGTCAACCCTAACCTCTTCCACATTTTAACGGAAGGTCGTAGAACAACGGGACTGATACTGGCATGTTCGTCTGGGCCTCCTGGGCCCCAAAATGGCCTCCGTTCACTTTCTGGAATTTCACTTAATTGACTTTTAAAAATTCCTTGAATGACATAGAGCTTTCATTCTTGCACAGCTGAATTTGTAATAATTTTGCGCACATTTTGATACTAATTTCATAAGGATTACTCACCATGCAATATTTGACCATCCACCAGAGGGCGCTTGACGTAATAGATGAGAAAATGGAAGTATTCCATATTCACATATATTTTATTAATTTTACACTTTAATGGCCTCTCACGTGCCCATATCTTATCCGATGTCAATGATTTCAATACAATGTGATATAACTTTTTAAATGCTTTCCATTGGTGCCCGTCCCACATTGCTGATTGCTGATGATTGCAACAAAAATGGAAAGCACTCTCCATTCCATGTTGTATGGGTTAGGGTTGTATGCATAAATCTCTAGGCTTCCATTTTTCATTAGAATCAGCCCGATTCCTCACACACCCTTTGAAATAAGAGCCTTTGAAATAAGAGCCTTTGAAATAATTCCAGATTTTCATCTATGAGGAATACAATAGATGAGAGTTTGGAAGCACTCTCATGGCTTCATAATTCCTCAGTACATGTACCTATAGTCTTACAGTGACCCGTGTTGTATACATCAATCTCTACGCTTCCATTTCACATTAGAATCGCCCGATTCCTCACACACCCTTTGAGATATGAGCCTTTGAAATAATTCCAGATTTTCATCTATGAGCAATACAATAGATGAGAATATGGAAGCAATCTAAATCTTCATAACTCCTCAGTACATGTACCTGGAGTCTTACTTTGAAATCTGCTGTATGCATCAATCTCTACGCTTCCATTTCACATTAGAATCAGCCCAATTCCTTACACACCCTTTGAAATAAGAACCATTGAAATAATTCCAGATTTCCATCTATGAGCAATACAATAGATGAGAATTTGGAAGCACTCTCATGGCTTCATAACTCCTCAGTACATGTACCTATAGTCATACAGTGACCTGTGTTGTATGCATAAATGTCTAGGCTTTCGTTTATCATTAGAATTAGCCAGATTCCTCAAACGGCCTTTGAAATATGAGCCTTTGAAAAGATTCCAGATTTTAATCTATGAGTAATACAATAGATGAGAATATGGAAGCAATCTAAATCTTCATATCTCCTCAGTACATGTACCTATAGTCTTCCAGTGACCTGTGTTGTACGCATCAATCTCTACGCTTCCATTTCACATTAGAATCGCCCGATTCCTCTTACACCCTTTCAGATATGAGCCTTTGAAATTTTATCCAGATTTCCATCTATGAGCAATACAATAGATGAGAATATGGAAGCAATCTAAATCTTTATAACTCCTCAGTACATGTACCTGGAGTCTTACTTTGTAATCTGCTGTATGCATCAATCTCTAGGCTTCCATTTCACATTAGAATCAGCCCAATTCCTTACACACCCTTTGAAATAAGAGCCTTTGAAATAATTCCAGATTTTCATCTATGAGCAATACAATAGATGAGAATTTGGAAGCACTCTCATGGCTTCATAATTCCTCAGTACATGTACCTGGAGTCTTACTTTGAAATCTGCTGTATGCATCAATCTCTAGGCTTCCATTTCACATTAGAATCAGCCCAATTCCTTACACACCCTTTGAAATAAGAGCCTTTGAAATAATTCCAGATTTTCATCTATGAGCAACACAATAGATGAGAATTTGGAAGCACTCTCATGGCTTCATAACTCCTCAGTACATGTACCTATAGTCTTAAAGTGACCTGTGTTGTATGCATAAATGTCTAGGCTTTCGTTTATCATTAGAATTAGCCAGATTCCTCAAACGGCCTTTGAAATATGAGCCTTTGAAAAGATTCCAGATTTTCATCTATGAGTAATACAATAGATGAGAATATGGAAGCAATCTAAATCTTCATAACTCCTCAGTACATGTACCTATAGTCTTCCAGTGACCCGTGTTTTATGCATCAATCTCTACGGTTCCATTTCACATTAGAATCAGCCCGATTCCTCACACACCCTTTGAGATATGAGCCTTTGAAAAGATTCCAGATTTTCATCTATGAGTAATACAATAGGTGAGAATTTGGAAGCACTCTCATGGCTTCATAACTCCTCAGTACATGTACCTATAGTCTTACAGTGACCTGTGTTGTGTGCATCAATCTCTAGGCTTCCATTCCCATTAGAATCAGCCTGGTTCCTCAAACGGCCTTTGAAATAAGAGCCTTTGAAATAATTCCAGATTTTCATCTATGAGCCCTACAATAGATGAGAATATGGAAGCAATCTAAATCTTTATAACTCCAAAGTACATGTACCTATAGTCTTACAGTGACCTGTGTTGTATGCATCAATCTCTAGGCTTCCATTTTTCATTAGAATCAGCCCGATTCCTCCCACAACCTTTGAAATAAGAGCCTTTGAAATAATTCCAGATTTTCATCTATGAGGAATACAATAGATGAGAATATGGAAGCAATCTAAATCTTCATAACTCCTCAGTACATGTACCTATAGTCTTCCAGTGTTGTATTCATCAATCTCTAGGCTTCCATTTCACATTAGAATCAGCCCGATTCCTCACACACCCTTTGAAATAAGAGCCTTTGAAATAATTCCAGATTTTCATCTATGAGCCCTACAATAGATGAGAATATGGAAGCAATCTAAATCTTCATAACTCCTCAGTACATGTACCTATAGTCTTCCAGTGACCTGTGTTGTATGCATCAATCTCTAGGCTTTTGTTTATCATTAGAATCAGCCTGATTCCTCACACGGCCCTTGAAATATGAGCCTTTGAAAAAATTCCAGATTTTCATTTATGAGCAATGCAATAGATCAAATTTTGGAAGCACTTTCAAGACTTCATAACTCCTCAGTATATGTACCTAGAGTCTTCCAGTGACCGGTGTTGTATGCATCAATCTCTAGGCTTCCATTTTTCATTAGAATCAGCCCGATTCCTCACACAGCCTTTGAAATAAGAGCCTTTGAAATAATTCCAGATTTTCATCTATGAGCCATACAATAGATGAGAATTTGGAAGCACTCTCCAGGCTTCATAACTCCTCAGTACATGCACCTAGAGTCTTACAGTGACCTGTGTTGTATGCATCAATCTCTAGGCTTTTGTTCATCGTTGGTATTGGCCAGATTGCTTAAACGGCCTTTGAAAGATGAGCCTTTGAAAAAATTCCAGATTTTCATCTATGAGCCATACAATAGATGAGAATTTGGAAGCACTCTCAAGGCTTCATAACTCCTCAGTACATACACCTAGAGTCTTACAGTACCCTGTGTTGTATGCATCAATTTCTAGGCTTTCGTTCATCGTTAGTATTGGCCAGATTTCTTAAACGGCCTTTGAAATATAAGCCTTTGAAAAAATTCCAGATTTTCATCTATGAGCCATACAATAGATGAGAATTTGGAAGCACTCTCAAGGCTTCATAACTCCTCAGTACATGCACCTAGAGTCTTACAGTGACCTGTGTTGTATGCATCAATCTCTACGCTTCCATTTCACATTAGAATCAGCCCGATTCCTCACACACCATTTGAAATAAGAGCCTTTGAAATAATTCCAGATTTTCATCTATGAGCAATACAATAGATGAGAATTTGGAAGCACTCTCATGGCTTCATAACTCCTCAGTACATGTACCTATAGTCTTCCAGTGACCCGTGTTGTATGCATCAATCTCTACGCTTCCATTTCACATTAGAATCAGCCCGATTCCTCACACACCATTTGAAATAAGAGCCTTTGAAATAATTCCAGATTTTCATCTATGAGCAATACAATAGATGAGAATTTGGAAGCACTCTCATGGCTTCATAACTCCTCAGTACATGTACCTATAGTCTTCCAGTGACCCGTGTTGTATGCATCAATCTCTACGCTTCCATTTCACATTAGAATCAGCCCAATTCCTCACACACCCTTTGAGATATGAGCCTTTGAAAAGATTCCAGATTTTCATCTATGAGTAATACAATAGGTGAGAATTTGGAAGCAACTTTTCAGGATTCATCAGAGTCTGCCCCTGACAACATATAAATGCCATAATTGGTTCAAAGTCATAGCCCGCCCGTCCCCTATGATGCGGCCATGGCCCCTTTCACAGAAAATTAACTCTGTGGCCTAGTGTCTTGTCTAAGGTGTCATTGAACTCAGCAGAGTTTACCTTCTTTATTGGTGATGGTTTGGCTACATTCACTACATTGAATTTCTTTCATGTATATGCCAAACAATCAGCAGGACACCGCAGGGAATCGAACCCCATCCCAGTAAACCAGGAGTACCATTACCGGTGCCTTTTTCTTTTTTGACAATACATGGAAGGTAAAGCTAAACCTGCATTAGCTTTAGCAAGTACCACTGTTTGACTATTTACTAGTTGGGCCCATGTCCCTAGCTCGTTGCATTCCTGTGTTATCGCCGTTTATGTATGAAAGGTCAATAGGTCAACTTCCAGATTCTCATCTAGTCAATAATCAAGTCTTTTTGGCTCGTATTCCGGTGTTTGACAAGCCAGAGACTTGAAACTTGGTTTGAATGCAACTGGTATCCCCCGTATGACTTATCCTTTTTTTTGACCCTGTGGCCCCAAAGGAAGGCCCCAAAAGGGATGAAAAAGTCACTTTTTCAGATAGATGAAAATCTGGAATTCAATAGATTGTATTTTGGAATGACTTTAGGACCCCATTATTTTTTAACCCTTTGACTTAGAGAGACCTGCATGCCACCGATGCGATCGGCTGACTGAGCACTACGAGACAATCCCGAGGCTATCCCGATAACACCTTGCGTTGCGGAGTTTGCCCCAGAAGGCGTCCACCTGCAGGGGGGAGACATATGTGATAGACCTTTTTGAATGCTTTCCATTGGTGCCTGTCCCACATCGCTGAGTGCTTCGGTCGGTGACTTACAACCCTTAAAAGGGTAAAAAATGTCACCCTTTAACGCCACCTAGCTCTTCACTGCAACGTAGTAGAGCTTTGTTTCCAAGACGGCTGACTCCGGCTCTGGGAGACCTTTCCGGCGATGTCTGGGTCAAGAACGTACGACCTAAAATGACTGAGATAGCATCTTTGACCTTTCCTGGAATAATCCCCTAACAGGCGTCAAGTTTTCATGGGCCTATGTTTTGTGGTCAGACCAGAGCCGGACCCTTAAAAAAAGTGACTATGGACCTGGTTTTGACATATGTTATAAAGCTCCCCGAGGGCTGTCGGGAACAATTGGGCCCTTGTCCCTAGCCCCTTGCATTCCTGTGTTATTGCCCTTTATAATTTAGGGTCAAAAGGTCACAAATTCCAAATTTGGGCCTAGTCCTAAATAGAGTCTTTTTGGCTGGTATTCGGCCGTTTGACAAGCTAGAGACTTGAAACTTGCGGTGAATTAATTTGGTATCCCCCGTATGACTTGTCTATTTTTTTGACCCTGTGGCCCCAAAGGAAGGGCCCCAAAAGGACTGAAAAAGTCATTTTTGAGGCCTGCTCTAGATAGTCCAGAATCTGGAATTCAATAGATTGTATTTTGGAATGACTTTAGGACCCCATTATTTTTCAACCCTTTGACTTACAGAGACCTGCTCCAATGCAATCTGCTCAGGTTGTCGGGCCCTTTCCGATGATGCCTGGTTTGTCGCTTTATGAAGCACCTTTCAAAAGTTGCTAATTCGCCCCTCCCCCACCCTGTTCTCTCCCTCTCATGAGCAGCCCATGGACCTGGTTCTGACATATGTTATAAAGCTCCCTGAGGGCTGTCGGGAACACTTGGCCCCTTGTCCCTAGCCCTTTGCATTCCTGTGTTATCGGCCTTTATATTTTAAGGGTCAAAAGGTCACAAATTCCAAATTTGTGCCTAGTCCTAAATAGAGACTTTTTGGCTGGCCCAGTCCAGAATCTGGAATTCAATAGATTGTATTCTGGAATAACTTTAGGACCCCATTATTTTTTAACCCTTTGACTTAGAGAGACCCGCATGCCACCGATGCGATCGGCTGACTGAGCACTACAAGACAATCCCGAGGCTATCCCGATAACACCTTGCGTTGCGGAGTTTGCCCCAGAAGACGTCCACCTGCAGGGGGGAGACATATGTGATAGACCTTTTTGAATGCTTTCCATTGGTGCCTGTCCCACATCGCTGAGTGCTTCGGTCGGTGACTTATAACCTTAAAAGGGTAAAAAATCTCACCCTTTAACGCCACCTAGCTCTTCATTGCAACATAGTAGAGCTTTGTTTCCAAGATGGCTGACTCCGGCTCTGGGAGACCTTTCCGGCGATGTCTGGGTCAAGAACGTACGACCTAAAATGACTGAGATAGCATCTTTGACCTTTCCTGGAATAATCCCCTAACAGGCGTCAAGTTTTCATGGGCCGATGTTTTGTGGTCAGACCAGAGCCGGACCCTTAAAAAAAGTGACTATGGACTTGGTTCTGACATATGTTATAAAGCTCCCCGAGGGCTGTCGGGAACAATTGGGCCCTTGTTCCTAGCCCCTTGCATTCCTGTGTTATTGCCCTTTATATTTTAGGGTCAAAAGGTCACAAATTCCAAATTTAGGCCTAGTCCTAAATAGAGTCTTTTTGGCTGGTATTCGGCCGTTTGACAAGCTACAGACTTGAAACTTGCGGTGAATCAACCTGGTATCCCCCGTATGACTTGTCTATTTTTTGACCCTGTGGCCCCAAAGGAAGGGCCCCAAAAGGACTGAAAAAGTCATTTCTGAGGCCTGCTGTAGATAGTCCAGAATCTGGAATTCAATAGATTGTATTTTGGAATGACTTTAGGACCCCATTATTTTTCAACCCTTTGACTTACAGAGACCTGCTCCAATGCAATCTGCTCAGGTTGTCGGGCCCTTTCCGATGATGCCTCGTTTGTCACTTTATGACGCACCCTTCAAAAGTTGCTAATTTGCCCCTCCCCCACCCTGTTCTCTCCGTCTCATGAGCAGGCTATAGACCTGGTTCTGACATATGTTATAAAGCTCCCTGAGGGCTGTTGGGAACACTTGGCCCCTTGTCCCTAGCCCCTTGCATTCCTGTGTTATCGTCCTTTACATTTTTAAGGGTCAAAAGGTCACAAATTCCAAATTTAGGCCTAGTCCTAAATAGAGTCTTTTTGGCTGGTATTCGGCTGTTTGACAAGCTAGAGACTTGAAACTTGCGGTGAATCAACCTGGTATCCCCCGTATGACTTGTCTATTTTTTTGACCCTGTGGCCCCAAAGGAAGGGCCCCAAAAGGACTGAAAAATTCATTTTTGAGGCCTGCTGAAGACAGTCCAGAATCTGGAATTCAATAGATTGTATTTTGGAATGACTTTAGGACCCCATTATTTTTTAACCCTTTGACTTAGAGAGACCCGCATGCCACCTATGCGATCGGCTGACTGAGCACTACGAGACAATCCCGAGGCTATCCCGATAACACCTTGCGTTGCGGAGTTTGCCCCAGAAGGCATCCACCTGCAGGGGGGAGACATATGTGATAGACCTTTTTGAATGCTTTCCATTGGTGCCTGTCCCACATCGCTGAGTGCTTCGGTCGGTGACTTATACCCCTTAAAAGGGTAAAAAATCTCACCCTTTAACGCCACCTAGCTCTTCACTGCAACGTAGTAGAGCTTTGTTTCCAAGACGGCTGACTCCGGCTCTGGGAGACCTTTCCGGCGATGTCTGGGTCAAGAACGTACGACCTAAAATGACTGAGATGGCATCTTTGACCTTTCCTGGAATAATCCCCTAACAGGCGTCAAGTTTTCATGGGCCTATGTTTTGTGGTCAGACCAGAGCCGGACCCTTAAAAAAAGTGACTATGGACCTGGTTCTGACATATGTTATAAAGCTCCCCGAGGGCTGTCGGGAACAATTGGGCCCTTGTCCCTAGCCCCTTGCATTCCTGTGTTATTGCCCTTTATATTTTAGGGTCAAAAGGTCACAAATTCCAAATTTGGGCCTAGTCCTAAATAGAGTCTTTTTGGCTGGTATTCGGCCGTTTGACAAGCTAGAGACTTGAAACTTGCGGTGAATCAACCTGGTATCCCCCGTATGACTTGTCTATTTTTCTGACCCTGTGGCCCCAAAGGAAGGGCCCCAAAAGGACTGAAAAAGTCATTTTTGAGGCCTGCTGTAGATAGTCCAGAATCTGGAATTCAATAGATTGTATTCTGGAATGACTTTAGGACCCCATTATTTTTCAACCCTTTGACTTACAGAGACCTGCTCCAATGCAATCTGCTCAGGTTGTTGGGCCCTTTCCGATGATGCCTCATTTGTCACTTTATGACGCACCCTTCAAAAGTTGCTAATTTGCCCCTCCCCCACCCTGTTCTCTCCCTCTCATGAGCAGCCCATGGACCTGGTTCTGACATATGTTATAAAGCTCCCTGAGGGCTGTTGGGAACACTTGGCCCCTTGTCCCTAGCCCCTTGCATTCCTGTGTTATTGCCCTTTATATTTTAGGGTCAAAAGGTCACAAATTCCAAATTTAGGCCTAGTCCTAAATAGAGTCTTTTTGGCTGGTATTCGGCCGTTTGACAAGCTAGAGACTTGAAACTTGCGGTGAATCAACCTGGTATCCCCCTTATGACTTGTCCATTTTTTTGACCCTGTGGCCCCAAAGGAAGGGCCCCAAAAGGACTGAAAATGTCATTTTTGAGGCCTGCTCTAGATAGTCCAGAATCTGGAATTCACTAGATTGTATTCTGGAATAACTTTAGGACCCCATTATTTTTTAACCCTTTGACTTAGAGAGACCCGCATGCCACCGATGCGATCGGCTGACTGAGCACTACAAGACAATCCCGAGGCTATCCCGATAACACCTTGCGTTGCGGAGTTTGCCCCAGAAGGCGTCCACCTGCAGGGGGGAGACATATGTGATAGACCTTTTTGAATGCTTTCCATTGGTGCCTGTCCCACATCGCTGAGTGCTTCGGTCGGTGACTTATACCCCTTAAAAGGTAAAAAATCTCACCCTTTAACGCCACCTAGCTCTTCACTGCAACGTAGTAGAGCTTTGTTTCCAAGACGGCTGACTCCGGCTCTGGGAGACCTTTCCGGCGATGTCTGGGTCAAGAACGTACGACCTAAAATGACTGAGATGGCATCTTTGACCTTTCCTGGAATAATCCCCTAACAGGCGTCAAGTTTTCATGGGCCTATGTTTTGTGGTCAGACCAGAGCCGGACCCTTAAAAAAGTGACTATGGACCTGGTTCTGACATATGTTATAAAGCTCCCCGAGGGCTGTCGGGAACAATTGGGCCCTTGTCCCTAGCCCCTTGCATTCCTGTGTTATTGCCCTTTATATTTTAGGGTCAAAAGGTCACAAATTCCAAATTTGGGCCTAGTCCTAAATAGAGTCTTTTGGCTGGTATTCGGCCGTTTGACAAGCTAGAGACTTGAAACTTGCGGTGAATCAACCTGGTATCCCCCGTATGACTTGTCTATTTTTCTGACCCTGTGGCCCCAAAGGAAGGGCCCCAAAAGGACTGAAAAGTCATTTTGAGGCCTGCTGTAGATAGTCCAGAATCTGGAATTCAATAGATTGTATTCTGGAATGACTTTAGGACCCCATTATTTTTCAACCCTTTGACTTACAGAGACCTGCTCCAATGCAATCTGCTCAGGTTGTTGGGCCCTTTCCGATGATGCCTCATTTGTCACTTTATGACGCACCCTTCAAAAGTTGCTAATTTGCCCCTCCCCCACCCTGTTCTCTCCCTCTCATGAGCAGCCCATGGACCTGGTTCTGACATATGTTATAAAGCTCCCTGAGGGCTGTTGGGAACACTTGGCCCCTTGTCCCTAGCCCCTTGCATTCCTGTGTTATTGCCCTTTATATTTTAGGGTCAAAAGGTCACAAATTCCAAATTGCCTAGTCCTAAAACCCTGAAGTCAATAGATTGTATTCTGGAATAACTTTAGGACCCCATTATTTTTTAACCCTTTGACTTAGAGAGACCCGCATGCCACCGATGCGATCGGCTGACTGAGCACTACAAGACAATCCAGAGGCTATCCCGATAACACCTTGCGTTGCGGGGTTTGCCCCAGAAGGCGTCCACCTGCAGGGGGAGACATATGTGATAGACCTTTTTGAATGCTTTCCATTGGTGCCTGTCCCACATCGCTGAGTGCTTCGGTCGGTGACTTATACCCCTTAAAAGGGTAAAAAATCTCACCCTTTAACGCCACCTAGCTCTTCACTGCAACGTAGTAGAGCTTTGTCCAAGACGGCTGACTCCGGCTCTGGGAGACCTTTCCGGCGATGTCTGGGTCAAGAACGTACGACCTAAAATGACTGAGATGGCATCTTTGACCTTTCCTGGAATAATCCCCTAACAGGCGTCAAGTTTTCATGGGCCTATGTTTTGTGGTCAGACCAGAGCCGGACCCTTAAAAAAAGTGACTATGGACCTGGTTCTGACATATGTTATAAAGCTCCCCGAGGGCTGTCGGGAACAATTGGGCCCTTGTCCCTAGCCCCTTGCATTCCTGTGTTATTGCCCTTTATATTTTAGGGTCAAAAGGTCACAAATTCCAAATTTAGGCCTAGTCCTAAATAGAGTCTTTTTGGCTGGTATTCGGCCGTTTGACAAGCTAGAGACTTGAAACTCGCGGTGAATCAACCTGGTATCCCCGTATGACTTGTCTATTTTTCTGACCCTGTGGCCCCAAAGGAAGGGCCCCAAAAGGATTGAAAAAGTCATTTATGAGGCCTGCTGAAGACAGTCCAGAATCTGGAATTCAATAGATTGCATTTTGGAATGACTTTAGGACCCCTTTATTTTTTAACCCTTTGACTTAGAGAGACCTGCTCCAAAGCAATTTGCTCAGGTTGTCGGGCCCTTTCCGACGATGCCTCGACTGTCGCTCTACGACGCACCCTTCAAAAGTTGCTAATTTGCCCCTCCCCCACCCTGTTCTCTCCCTCTCATCAGCAGCTCATTTTGCCTTTTTCAGCTCTGCAGTCAATTTTAATGAAATTTTCAAAAGTGAGCTAGCCATCTCTGCATCACATATGTTGTTAGGCTAAAGGATTTGTGCACATGACCAGATTTGGATGGACCTAACCCTAACCCAAGCCTAACTATGACATCATCAATCACTTCCACATTATCATTCCTGATTCCAAATTCTGTCCTATTCCCATTGCAACTTCTCTTGACTTTAGCACACATTTCTCAGCAACGATGCGACGTAGCCAGCTCATTTCAAGACAGCTATGTTCAGGAAGTGGAGAGCTACGAGAAGTTGTGTGTTTTGCCGTGCTCGAGCAAACTTTGGTCCCATAGATGGCAGTAGCTGTACGGCGCTGACATATGATTGACAGCGTCTCGAGGCGATTCTGAAAACGTCTCTCTTTTTGATGTGCGACTGAGGGAAAAAAAGATCATCCCCTAACCCCCCCCCATGCTCTGTACCTCCCATGACTTAGGACCTCTTCTGGCTGAATGCCGGGGTCGCACTGGTAATTCCTGTCAATTTTGACACTTACAACACAAAAGGAAGTTATAAAACACTTAATTTAAATATCTGCTGAATATTTGAGTTTTTAACATGATAATACATTAAAACCTGGAATTAGGGTACTTTTTATTTAAAATATGGAATCTGTGGACATAGGACCTCTTCTGGCTGAACGCCGGGGTCGCACTGGTAATTCCTGTCAATTTTGACACTTACAACACAAAAGGAAGTTATAAAACACTTAATTCAAACATCTGTTGAATATTTGAGTTTTTAGCATGAAATACATTAAAATCTGGAATTAGAGTACTTTTAATTTAAAATATGGAATCTGTGTAAAATACTGTCCCCGGTGGTCATTTTATGGAATTGTAGACAAGAATCTGGAATTTTATGTTTTGCTACCATCTAGGGGCGACTTGAGAATTGCATCCAGAATTCCAACTTTTGATTTTCAAAATCTGGAATGTGGAATCTGGAATTTCCAGATTCTTGTTTAGTAGATTGAAATCTGGGTTGGAATGTTGGAATTCAGCTTTTTCAATTCATTGTCTATACGAAAACCCTAACCCTAACCCTAACCCTAACCCTAACCCTAACCCTAGCCCCAATAACCAGGACTGAGGCTGGGATAACACCCTCCAGCACCCACATGCTCCCTGCTGAGGCCCAGCAACTGGCTCTGAGTCTGGCCTCTGACCTCCAGGGCTCTCAGCCTGCTCCATAAGGCCCAAAAAGATGCAAATGGGTGCAAACTGGCTAAAACAACCCTCTCCTGGCCCTAACCGTAACCCGCACAGACTTGTGCTCGGCACCACTGGAAAGCCAGTAAGTGCTTTTGGGGGGTGCGTCTAACTGCCTCGCCTCTGGCACCTCCACGTCAAAAGTTACAGGCCAGAGAAAAAGTGCCCCCGGGGTGCACTTCTGCTTCAACCCCTTATCCTAACCCTAACCCTAACCCTAACCCCCGACCCTAACCCCTGACCCTAACCCCCCTGACCCTAACCCCTGACCCTAACCCTCCGACCCTAACCCCTGACCCTAACCCCTGACCCTAACCCCTAACCCTAACCCTAACCCCCCTGACCCTAACCCCTGACCCTAACCCTCCGACCCTAACCCCTGACCCTAACCCCCCTGACCCTAACCCCTGACCCTAACCCCTAACACCTAACCCCTAACCCTAACCCCCCTGACCCTAACCCCTGACCCTAACCCTCCGACCCTAACCCCTGACCCTAATCCCCCTGACCCTAACCCCTGACCCTAACCCCTGACCCTAACCCCTGACCCTAACCCCTAACACCTAACCCCTAACCCTAACCCCCCTGACCCTAACCCCTGACCCTAACCCTCCGACCCTAACCCCTGACCCTAATCCCCCTGACCCTAACCCCTGACCCTAACCCCTGACCCTAACCCCTAACCCTAACCCCCCTGACCCTAACCCCTGACCCTAACCCTCCGACCCTAACCCCTGACCCTAACCCCTGACCCTAACCCCTAACCCTAACCCCTAACCCTAACCCCCCTGACCCTAACCCCTAACCCTCTCCTCCTGCTCCTCCTCCTCCTAACAACAGGTGAAACACATCAGGGAGAAAACACAGAGCAGAGAGTAGAACGAGACGTTTGAAACTGTCGTCTGAGCTCCAGTTAGCCTAAAAATCCAGAGGAATTTCAGACCCACATTTAAGCCAAGAATTAGTTCTGATGATGCAGAAATACACCGATGCCCATGGATCAATTGGATAACACCCTTACCGTCTGTGGGACAGCTTGTAGAGTACGTCCAGCTCAGTTCTGGGCCCAGTCTGGGCCTGTGGCTTGGAGCCTCCTCGCCCTCCATCCTCTCCTGACCTGCTCTCTGCACATGGAAACAAACAGCACAACAGAACGTTGTTGTTGTTGTTGTTGTTGTTTTTTGATCTATGGATTGACTGGCTCACATCAAATTAGGCCAAGTTAAATTGATACATCTCAGTACCATCATTTAATTCAGATGACGTACAGACCAAGCAGGTGCTTCTCATCTTGCGTTAGTGTGTTAAATGACATGCAAACGACCCACACACGACTTCTTAAACAATTGACTACCTCAATTTCGAGCCATGTGTTAACCGCCACCCTAACAGACCAAAAACGTCATGAAAACGCACAGGGACTTGCAAAAGCACTCGATTTCTGAATTGACTGAAATAACGTCGACACAAAACTATAAATTCAGTACCTGCGGGTTAAAAGAAAGAAGGGATTTGGGTTGTTCCTCACCTCGAAGATCGAGATCTCCTCTGTGAAACGCAGCTGCTGCCTCATGTCGCTCTCCTCCCTCTGACTTCCTGTGGCTCACACTGATTGCACCTCTTGGGCCAGCTGCGTGACCACTCCCACGTGCAGCCAGGATAAAGGTGCTGCAGGGGGCAAAGAAAGAATGTTGAGGGCTGGCACCCTTAAAAACATGAATTAAAAATAGAAAATAAAAATTGTATTTCTTTGAAATTGTAACAATAAATGAAGTGCATTGAGACAACTCTGACTGCTTTACCAGTTCATTAAAATTGCATTATTCAGGAGGCCCACCTTCATATTTATTTATATTCATTGCCAGGCTGGCTTCGCAATGACAGATGTGCTAGGAGACGTTGCCAGGCAGTTTCCTAAACCCAACCGGGCTATAACAGCAATGCCCCCGGGAGCATTTAATCAGTACTTCCACTTTTACCAGAGTATTCTTTAACACAAGTATCTGTACTTCTACTTAAGTACGGAAAGGGTTAGGGTTACAAGTACAGATACTTGTGTTAAAGAATACTCTGGTAAAAGTGGAAGTACTGATTAAACTTCTTTACTCAAGTAAAAGTAACAAAGTACAGGCTTGGAAATTTACTTAAAGTATAAAAGTAAAAGTAGCCTTGCGAAAGCTACCTGGAGCACAAAAATGTTACTAGAGAGACACTGAGGAACTTCAGTGGACATGGAGGACATGTCTTTATATGGCAAAGGCTACATTTTAAATGGATTTCTGCCAACAGGCCTAAAACATAACATATATGATTATTATGACAGAAACTGGGACTCCAGGTTAATAAGATTCTGACTCATTAGTAAGATATGAATTCAGTGCGTCTCTCTCTCTGTGTGTGTGCGTGTCCCTCTCTCTGTGTGTGTGCGTGTCTGTAGTCAGAACATAGCCTCAGACCGATACCTTCTAACACACGCTTTTAGCTGGTCTGCAACACAGACCACAGCGATGCAACGTACATGGATTCATTGTAGGCTACTCGCGTTTCCAGGTGCTCGCAGCCAGCCACTCTGCCCACACGAGCACACCTTGCCACGGCTAGAGCACGCAACAACTGCCACCACAAAGTCGTTTCTGCAAACACACTTGACTCACCCCTCTCTGTCTTCTTTTGCCTTTGACTGTCACTCCTTTCCAACAACGCACTGGGCGGATATATTCCTCCGTTAGCTACAACTCCACCGGCGCCGCTGACGGAAGATAAACAACTGTGTCAACTTCCTGTCATGAAATTGACATGTGACTTCCTTTGGATATCAAATTAAAAGCATCAAAACGGAAGTTGCTGTCTCTTTTGTTGTAATGTCTTGGAAAACAGATCCACTTTTTTAAATTGTCTTCTTTTAAAATAACTTGTGTGTGTGTGTGTGTGTGTGTGTGTGTGTGTGTGTGTGTGTGTGTGCGCGCGCGCGTGCGTGCGTGCGTGCGTGCTTAGACTTGGACTTCTCGGTATTGAAATTTCCAGCAGCACTTTTAGCAAGAGAAAAAGAAATGAAAAAATAGAAAAAAGACAGTATAAAGACAACAAAATAACAATAATAACAAATATGAGAACATTTGTCAAATAAACAAAGAAAAGACCATCGACTATCATTAAAGTGTCAGTGTTGAGTCCAGTACTGAAGTGATAAAGGGACCAGGTGTGAATTGAAGTCCAGGTGTGCATGTATGTATGTCTGTGTGTGTACTGTGTGTATGTCTACTGTGTGTATGTATGTGTACTGTGTGTGTGTGTATGTGTACTGTGTGTGTGTATGTGTGTATGTGTACTGTGTGTATGTGTACTGTGTGTGTGTATGTGTGTATGTGTACTGTGTGTATCTATGTATGTGTACTGTATGTTTGCATGTATGTATGTATGTATGTATGTATGCATGTATGTATTGTGTGTGTGTGTGTGTGTGTGTGTGTGTGTGTGTGTGTGTGTGTGTCTCTCACTCACTCACACACACTCCCTCCCTAGGCCCAGTAACTGGCTCTGGGTCTGACCTTTGACCTCCATGGCTACAGGCCTCCACTCTAAGCCCCAATAACCAGGACTGAGGCTGGGATAACACCCTCCAGCACCCACATGCTCCCTGCTGAGGCCCAGTAACTGGCTCTGAGTCTGACCTCTGACCTCCAGGGCTCTCAGCCTGCTCCATAAGGCCCAAAAAGATGCAAATGGGTGCAAACTGGCTAAAACAACCCTCTCCTAGCCCTAACCGTAACCCGCACAGACTTGTGCTCAGCACCACTGGAAAGCCAGTAAGTGCTTTTGGGGGGGTGCGTCTAACTGCCTCGCCTCTGGCACCTTCACGTCAAAAGTTACAGGCCAGAGAAAAAGTGCCCCCGGGGTGCACTTCTGCTTCAACCCTCTATCCTGCAGGCCCTTGCTACGAGCAGTTACACATATGTACACGTCCTTTGCTACAGAGAGCAGCTCTGATGTTGCCGTCCCTCTGGTGGCCGCCGGGGACACCGCACCCTCTGACACTTAGAAAAATTGTGTGAAATCTTGCTACAAAGGCTACACATGTGATACTGTGTGTATCCATGGAGTCTCTGGCTCTCTGTATCTCTCTGTCTCTGTGTGTGTGTGCGTGCGTGCTTAGACTTGGACTCCTCTGTATTGAAATTTGCAGCCGCACTTTTAGCAAGAGAAAAATAAATGAAAAAATAGAAAAAAGACAGTATAAAGACAACAAAGTAACAATAATAACAAATATGAGAACATTTGTCAAATAAACAAAGAAAAGACCATCGACTATCATTAAAGTGTCAGTGTTGAGTCCAGTACTGAAGTGATAAAGGGACCAGGTGTGAATTGAAGTCCAGGTGTGCATGTATGTATGTCTGTGTGTGTACTGTGTGTATGTCTACTGTGTGTATGTATGTGTACTGTGTGTGTGTATGTGTACTGTGTGTGTGTATGTGTGTATGTGTACTGTGTGTATCTATGTATGCGTACTGTATGTTTGCATGTATGTATGTATGTATGCATGTATGTATTGTGTGTGTGTGTGTGTGGGGTGTGTGTGTGTGTGTGTGTGTCTCTCACTCACTCACACACACTCCCTCCCTAGGCCCAGTAACTGGCTCTGGGTCTGACCTTTGACCTCCATGGCTACAGGCCTCCACTCTAAGCCCCAATAACCAGGACTGAGGCTGGGTTAACACGCTCCAGCACCCACATGCTCCCTGCTGAGGCCCAGCAACTGGCTCTGAGTCTGGCCTCTGACCTCCAGGGCTCTCAGCCTGCTCCATAAGGCCCAAAAAGATGCAAATGGGTGCAAACTGGCTAAAACAACCCTCGCCTGGCCCTAACCGTAACCCGCACAGACTTGTGCTCGGCACCACTGGAAAGCCAGTAAGTGCTTTTGGGGGGGTGCGTCTAACTGCCTCGCCTCTGGCACCTTCACGTCAAAAGTTACAGGCCAGAGAAAAAGTGCCCCCGGGGTGCACTTCTGCTTCAACCCTCTATCCTGCAGGCCCTTGCTACGAGCAGTTACACATATGTACACGTCCTTTGCTACAGAGAGCAGCTCTGACGTTGCCGTCCCTCTGGTGGCCGCCGGGGACACCGCACCCTCTGACACTTAGAAAAATTGTGTGAAATCTTGCTACAAAGGCTACACATGTGATACTGTGTGTATCCATGGAGTCTCTGGCTCTCTGTATCTCTCTGTCTCTGTGTGTGTGTGCGTGCGTGCTTAGACTTGGACTCCTCTGTATTGAAATTTGCAGCCGCACTTTTAGCAAGAGAAAAATAAATGAAAAAATAGAAAAAAGACAGTATAAAGACAACAAAGTAACAATAATAACAAATATGAGAACATTTGTCAAATAAACAAAGAAAAGACCATCGACTATCATTAAAGTGTCAGTGTTGAGTCCAGTACTGAAGTGATAAAGGGACCAGGTGTGAATTGAAGTCCAGGTGTGCATGTATGTATGTCTGTGTGTGTACTGTGTGTATGTCTACTGTGTGTATGTATGTGTACTGTGTGTGTGTATGTGTACTGTGTGTGTGTATGTGTGTATGTGTACTGTGTGTATCTATGTATGCGTACTGTATGTTTGCATGTATGTATGTATGTATGCATGTATGTATTGTGTGTGTGTGTGTGTGTGGGTGTGTGTGTGTGTGTGTGTGTGTCTCTCACTCACTCACACACACTCCCTCCCTAGGCCCAGTAACTGGCTCTGGGTCTGACCTTTGACCTCCATGGCTACAGGCCTCCACTCTAAGCCCCAATAACCAGGACTGAGGCTGGGATAACACCCTCCAGCACCCACATGCTCCCTGCTGAGGCCCAGTAACTGGCTCTGAGTCTGACCTCTGACCTCCAGGGCTCTCAGCCTGCTCCATAAGGCCCAAAAAGATGCAAATGGGTGCAAACTGGCTAAAACAACCCTCTCCTAGCCCTAACCGTAACCCGCACAGACTTGTGCTCGGCACCACTGGAAAGCCAGTAAGTGCTTTTGGGGGGGTGCGTCTAACTGCCTCGCCTCTGGCACCTCCACGTCAAAAGTTACAGGCCAGAGAAAAAGTGCCCCCGGGGTGCACTTCTGCTTCAACCCTCTATCCTGCAGGCCCTTGCTACCAGCAGTTACACATATGTAGATGCCCTTTGCTACAGAGAGCAGCTCTGATGTTGCCGTCCCTCGGGTGGCAGCTGAGTGCAACTGCACCCTTAAAGACTTAGAAAAATTGTGTGAAATCTTGCTACAAAGGAAACACATGTGTTACTGTGTGTATCCATGGAGTCCCTCGCTCTCTGTATCTCTCTGTCTCTGTGTGTGCGTGCGTGCGTGCGTTCGTGCGTGCGTGTGTGTGCGTGCGTGCGTGCTTGTGTGTGTGTGTGTGCGCGTGCATGCTTAGACTTGGACTTCTCGGTATTGAAATTTCCAGCAGCACTTTTAGCAAGAGAAAATGAAATGAAAAAATAGAAAAAAGACAGTATAAAGACAACAAAATAACAATAATAACAAATATAAGAACATTTGTCAAATAAAAAAAAAAAAGACCATCAATTATCATTAAAGTGTCAGTGTTGAGTCCAGTACAGAAGTGATAAAGTGACCAGGTGTGAATTGAAGTCCAGGTGTGCATGTATGTATGTCTGTATGTATGTATGTAAGTGTACTGTGTGTATGTATGTGTACTGTGTGTGTGTATGTGTACTGTATGTTTGCATGTATGTATGTATGTATGTATGTATGCATGCATGTATGTATTGTGTGTGTGTGTGTGTGTGTGTGTGTGTGTGTGTGTGTGTGTGTGTGTGTGTGTGTGTGTGTGTGTGGGTGTGTGTGTGTGTGTGTCTCTCACTCACTCACACACACTCCCTCCCTAGGCCCAGTAACTGGCTCTGGGTCTGACCTTTGACCTCCATGGCTACAGGCCACCACTCTAAGCCCCAATAACCAGGACTGAGGCTGGGATAACACCCTCCAGCACCCCCTTGCTCCCTTCCAAGGCCCAGTAAGTGGCTCTGTTGCTGGCCTACGGCCTCCAGGCCTCCAGGCCTCCCCTCTGAGCGCCGGATACATGCACTGCAGCTGGGTTAAAATGCTCCAGAGCACTCCCGCTCCCTCCCGTGGCCCAGTTGGGCCGGCCTTGGACCTCCCGGGCTGCAGGCCTACACTCTGAGCCCCATTATTCAGAGGCAACAGCCACATTGTAAATGTATTGACTTATTTCGTCATTTTTTCCTGTTTTGTTGGGCATTTTGATAAGTCATTCTCATGCTGGACTGACAGACACAACCTCTCAGAAAGAAAGTCCATTCAAAATGACATCAGAAAGGTTTGTCCTAGACAGATTGCTGCCAATGCAAAGGTGGAGTTTTTTTTCAGCCCCAACTTGTCTAATCACCTGCTTAACCAGATGAAGCAAAATCTGGTTAAAAAAAAATCTCTGGCTCGCTCGCTCTCCCTCTCTCTCTCTGTCTCTCTCTCTCTGTCCCTCTGTGTGTGTGTGTGTGTGTGTGTGTGTGTGTGTGTGTGTGTGTGTGTGTGTGTGCACAACGGCAATGACGGCGTTTCTTACATGTGCACGCTGAAGCAAATATATGCAAAGTATTATTTTGTGACTGGTCACTGGTGCCTTAATCAGAGTACATATGTGTTGACTTTCTCTGATTAAGGGGGGGGAAAAAGAATCTTCCTTTGTGCTTTTAACTGGGGTTATTTCTGATATAAACTCATCTCATTTTAACCCCGGAAGAGCGCGCCTTGGGCGGGGACAGCTGCTGCCAATTCCCCCCTCTCCCACCTGTCCCTCTCTCCGGTCCCTCGCGGTTCATTTTACCCCAGGAAGAGCGCGCCTTGAGCGGGCAGACCTGCTGCAAACTCGCGCGCTGCCTCCGGTCCTAGTCTCCGTTATCTCCCCCCCCCCTCTCTCCCCCCCCCACCACCACCTCTACTTTACCGCGGTGAGGACGCGCCGTCAGCGGTCCGAGCTCTGCCAGTCCAGCCCAGCCCCCCCCCCCCCAGACTCCCACAGCCCCAGTCCCAACCCTCCAGAACCTTGCGCACCGGGCGAACCTGTGTACCCGAACTTAAGCACCCCCCCTCGGACTAAACCCCCCATCCGCACCCGCCAAAGCTCCGTGCCCCTGGTAACCTAAATCAAGTTTCGTGCCTCGGGTAACCTAACTGACTTACAGCGAGGTGAATGACAGCTTTCGCCAGAGCAGCGTGTGTTGTTTATCGTGCAGACACGTGAGAGAGTGGTCCACCTGAAATATTGCTGTTCATTCTGCTGTCTCCATACACATTATTTGCACTTAACGCTTGTGTTTTACCCACACCAAAGTACCGAAAAGTTCGAATTAAAAGTGTGGGGAGAGCCGTGTGCAAGCTGACGTAGCCGTGCTCTTCTTGGCAAAAGCACGGCTACCGCCGACACAACTTCTTCCGGGCCCTGGCCTGAATCCTGACCGCAGCCTACACATGAGCTCAGTTCAATCAGCGCCACATGCTCTATATAAAGGACCCAATGTGTCCCACTCCCTTAATCCATGGTGCGGTTACCCAGAGTTCCTCGCTTTCGCTTGACGTTAATTTATGCAATTTAACCAGGAAATAGACCCGTTTTTGATAATATCTCCGGAGGGGAAGGTCGTACGGACTATTGCTTGGCACCACTGGGAAGCCAGTAAGGGCTTTTGGGGGGTAGGTCTAGCTGCCATAGCTCTGGCACCTTCCTGTCAAACGTTATAAGCCGAACAAAAACGGCAGCGCCTGGTCTCCTGTTAACCCGGCCCGTTGACACGGAGAGCAGCGTGTTGCCGCCCCCTCGTGGCCAAGTTGTGTAAGTTGTGTGCCAGCTTGACCTCTGACGCTCTCCACCTGAGCGGGCTGCTCGAGCCTCACTGGGATGGACAGGAGGACAGCTTTGATTCACCACGTATCCACTATTCCCACAGCCAACAATGGGACTGAAGCAGGGAGGAGGGAACATTAAAAACTAATAAAATGTTGAATATGTTTGAATTCAGTACGGCCTAATCTTGTCTCTGTATTCAAAGTAGACGTGGCTTATTACTCTTAGCACTGGGGCTTCATTAGTGCTGAACATATGACAATATATAAAACCAGACGAGAAATGAGTGCGTGCCAAGAAATGATGAAAATGTGTTTTTTCAGCAACAGCTTTATTGAATAAAACACATTCAAATAGAGCTACACACCAATGCAAACACATACTTTTCTCAAAATAAGTGTCTACAGACAAGAACATGACTTTGACCTAATAATAACAACAACAATACTAACAATCATTATTATAGGCATTACCTATGCAGAGGGGGATCAGATCTGTGATGTGGGTGGAGAGCTACAGACCTAAGCAAGCTGTGCTTGCCTCCGACTTCAGCTCAGCTTTGAAAAGCCTTCCGTAGACTCTGAGTCTAGACAGGACCTAGCGCAGCAATCCCACTAGCTATCAGTCTGACTGCGTTCATGTGGGCACATTAAAACATTCACAAAGACAGTTACAGAACAAAGCTCGTCAGTGCAATGCTCAGTTTCCAGGGACTGAGGACAACGGGAGGGAAAATCGCAACTCCAAGCATCCAGCATGCAATAACAACTATTATATACCATTATATAAACTATTATGTTATAACATATTGCATTATACACTTACTTTCTTACATTTAACATTTACTTTGGTCATTCAGTGTCACTCTAATTCAAATAAAACGTGCATCTTTTTTCAGTTGAACAGTTTCTTTAGCCTGCACTTGGTAAGCTGGCAAACCATAAGATCCTTCACTTTCGTCTGACAGACCCTTCTCTTCCACTTTCACCGACAGATCCAACGCCTCCAACAGACCCATATCTTCTTCCAACAGACCGCTCTTCCTGGGGCTGGCCAAAGTCCTCCAATTTGGTGGGTGGCGGTGGCAGGGACGGGATGAGGGCAGCTTGATTCTGCAACTTATACAAATAGAACAATGACGATAAGTAATAGCAATAGCCATTGTTATTGTGGCAATAGTAATTTGAAAAGCTTCATTTGCACAGCGCCTTTATAAAAAAAAACAGACAGTGCTTGGGAAAAAGCAACCACCAAAAAGAAACAAAGAACCACATGAACATATCAAAACAAACCTTGTAGGGGACAGTCTGACGCAGCCTCCAAATCCTCATTCTTCACTTTGTCCAGGGTGAGTTTCCCCGGGATCAGCAGCTGCTGCAGTCTGGCCTGCGGCAAGGCCCATTTGGTGGCAAAGATTTTGAAGATGCACATGGTCTACGTAGGCTCCATTCTGGATAAAGGCCACGCAGGACATGAAGGTCAGCGTGTTGAGGAGCAAACCTCCCTCCATCTCCTTTGGGAGCCTCTGCAAGGATGTTGCCATCCAGGCCTGCCGTGCTATGTGTACACCTCCAGCTCAGGAGAGCTTTGGTGTTGTCTGAGGCCACGGGGGTGAAGTCTGCGTCCGGTGCGGGGCAGAGAATTGGCGAGGCGCCGGGCCGACATCGTCTCAATCTGCCACCTTTCTCCCCAAGAAGAAAAGAAGAACGTTAAATTCATCGACAAATAGGAGAGAATTTAATGATGTAGTCCAAACGCATTTATTTAAAAGTACTTTACCAGTTTATTACAATTGCAGGAGGCCCACCTTCATATTTATTTCAATGCAAAGAGACCCGGGTTGCAGGTGTGGAACTCTTTAATGCTAGGAAGTGTCATTTTGCGCTCCAATCAGCTTCAAACTTAACCAGATGACTAACGCTAAATCAGGCGAGTACCACCCATGTGTAGAGTGAAGAAACGGATGACGGACTCCACCCCATAGTTGGAAAAGATCAAGGTTTTTTTCAACCATTTAACAAGGAAAATGAAAAGGTGCGAATGAACTGAAAATGACTCACTTTTGGTTCTCTGGGTCTGTCTGAAGGAGCCCCTCTTCCTCCTCTCTCCTCCTCCTCCTCCTCCTCCTCCTCCTCCTCCTGTTCCCCTAGTACGGCGTCGGCGTCTTTTTCCCCTCCTCCTGCTCCTCCTCCTCCTAACAACAGGTGAAACACATCAGGGAGAAAACACAGAGCAGAGAGTAGAACGAGACGTTTGAAACTGTCGTCTGAGCTCCAGTTAGCCTAAAAATCCAGAGGAATTTCAGACCCACATTTAAGCCAAGAATTAGTTCTGATGATGCAGAAATACACCGATGCCCATGGATCAATTGGATAACACCCTTACCGTCTGTGGGACAGCTTGTAGAGTACGTCCAGCTCAGTTCTGGGCCCAGTCTGGGCCTGTGGCTTGGAGCCTCCTCGCCCTCCATCCTCTCCTGACCTGCTCTCTGCACATGGAAACAAACAGCACAACAGAACGTTGTTGTTGTTGTTGTTGTTTTTTGATCTATGGATTGACTGGCTCACATCAAATTAGGCCAAGTTAAATTGATACATCTCAGTACATCATTTAATTCAGATGACGTACAGACCAAGCAGGTGCTTCTCATCTTGCGTTAGTGTGTTAAATGACATGCAAACGACCCACACACGACTTCTTAAACAATTGACTACCTCAATTTCGAGCCATGTGTTAACCGCCACCCTAACAGACCAAAAACGTCATGAAAATGTGAGTGTGTGTGTGTGTGTGCGCGCGTGTGCGTGCGTGCTTAGACTTGGACTTCTTTGTATTGAAATTTCCAGCAGCACTTTTAGCAAGAGAAAAAGAAATGAAAAAATAGAAAAAAGACAGTATAAAGACAACAAAATAACAATAATAACAAATATAAGAACATTTGTCAAATAAACAAAGAAAAGACCATCAACTATCATTAAAGTGTCAGTGTTGAGTCCAGTACTGAAGTGATAAAGTGACCAGGTGTGAATTGAAGTCCAGGTGTGCATGTATGTATGTCTGTGTGTGTACTGTGTGTATGTCTACTGTGTGTATGTATGTGTACTGTGTGTGTGTATGTGTACTGTGTGTGTATGTGTGTATGTGTACTGTGTGTATCTATGTATGTGTACTGTATGTTTGCATGTATGTATGTATGTATGCATGCATGCATGCATGCATGTATTGTGTGTGTGTGTGTGTGTGTGTGTGTGTGTGTGTGTGTCTCACTCACTCACACACACTCCCTCCCTAGCCCCAGTAACTGGCTCTGGGTCTGACCTTTGACCTCCATGGCTACAGGCCTCCACTCTAAGCCCCAATAACCAGGACTGAGGCTGGGATAACACCCTCCAGCACCCACATGCTCCCTGCTGAGGCCCAGTAACTGGCTCTGAGTCTGACCTCTGACCTCCAGGGCACTCAGCCTGCTCCATAAGGCCCAAAAAGATGCAAATGGGTGCAAACTGGCTAAAACAACCCTCTCCTAGCCCTAACCGTAACCCGCACAGACTTGTGCTCGGCACCACTGGAAAGCCAGTAAGTGCTTTTGGGGGGGTGCGTCTAACTGCCTCGCCTCTGGCACCTTCACGTCAAAAGTTACAGGCCAGAGAAAAAGTGCCCCCGGGGTGCACTTCTGCTTCAACCCTCTATCCTGCAGGCCCTTGCTACGAGCAGTTACACATATGTACACGTCCTTTGCTACAGAGAGCAGCTCTGATGTTGCCGTCCCTCTGGTGGCCGCCGGGGACACCGCACCCTCTGACACTTAGAAAAATTGTGTGAAATCTTGCTACAAAGGCTACACATGTGATACTGTGTGTATCCATGGAGTCTCTGGCTCTCTGTATCTCTCTGTCTCTGTGTGTGTGTGCGTGCGTGCTTAGACTTGGACTCCTCTGTATTGAAATTTGCAGCCGCACTTTTAGCAAGAGAAAAATAAATGAAAAAATAGAAAAAAGACAGTATAAAGACAACAAAGTAACAATAATAACAAATATGAGAACATTTGTCAAATAAACAAAGAAAAGACCATCGACTATCATTAAAGTGTCAGTGTTGAGTCCAGTACTGAAGTGATAAAAGGGACCAGGTGTGAATTGAAGTCCAGGTGTGCATGTATGTATGTCTGTGTGTGTACTGTGTGTATGTCTACTGTGTGTATGTATGTGTACTGTGTGTGTGTATGTGTACTGTGTGTGTGTATGTGTGTATGTGTACTGTGTGTATCTATGTATGCGTACTGTATGTTTGCATGTATGTATGTATGTATGCATGTATGTATTGTGTGTGTGTGTGTGTGTGGGTGTGTGTGTGTGTGTGTGTGTGTGTGTCTCTCACTCACTCACACACACTCCCTCCCTAGGCCCAGTAACTGGCTCTGGGTCTGACCTTTGACCTCCATGGCTACAGGCCTCCACTCTAAGCCCCAATAACCAGGACTGAGGCTGGGATAACACCCTCCAGCACCCACATGCTCCCTGCTGAGGCCCAGCAACTGGCTCTGAGTCTGGCCTCTGACCTCCAGGGCTCTCAGCCTGCTCCATAAGGCCCAAAAAGATGCAAATGGGTGCAAACTGGCTAAAACAACCCTCTCCTGGCCCTAACCGTAACCCGCACAGACTTGTGCTCGGCACCACTGGAAAGCCAGTAAGTGCTTTTGGGGGGGTGCGTCTAACTGCCTCGCCTCTGGCACCTCCACGTCAAAAGTTACAGGCCAGAGAAAAAGTGCCCCCGGGGTGCACTTCTGCTTCAA
Source organism: Etheostoma spectabile (assembly GCF_008692095.1). Lineage (NCBI taxonomy): Eukaryota > Metazoa > Chordata > Actinopteri > Perciformes > Percidae > Etheostoma > Etheostoma spectabile. Next base: position 41,973 of record NW_022603165.1, read on the forward strand.
CCCCTTATCCTAACCCTAACCCTAACCCTAACCCCCGACCCTAACCCCTGACCCTAACCCCCCTGACCCTAACCCCTGACCCTAACCCTCCGACCCTAACCCCTGACCCTAACCCCTGACCCTAACCCCTAACCCTAACCCTAACCCCCCTGACCCTAACCCTGACCCTAACCCTCCGACCCTAACCCCTGACCCTAACCCCCCTGACCCTAACCCCTGACCCTAACCCCTAACACCTAACCCTAACCCTAACCCCCCTGACCCTAACCCCTGACCCTAACCCTCCGACCCTAACCCCTGACCCTAATCCCCCTGACCCTAACCCCTGACCCTAACCCCTGACCCTAACCCCTGACCCTAACCCCTAACACCTAACCCCTAACCCTAACCCCCCTGACCCTAACCCCTGACCCTAACCCTCCGACCCTAACCCCTGACCCTAATCCCCCTGACCCTAACCCCTGACCCTAACCCCTGACCCTAACCCCTAACCCTAACCCCCCTGACCCTAACCCCTGACCCTAACCCTCCGACCCTAACCCCTGACCCTAACCCCTGACCCTAACCCCTAACCCTAACCCCTAACCCTAACCCCCCTGACCCTAACCCCTAACCCTCTCCTCCTGCTCCTCCTCCTCCTAACAACAGGTGAAACACATCAGGGAGAAAACACAGAGCAGAGAGTAGAACGAGACGTTTGAAACTGTCGTCTGAGCTCCAGTTAGCCTAAAAATCCAGAGGAATTTCAGACCCACATTTAAGCCAAGAATTAGTTCTGATGATGCAGAAATACACCGATGCCCATGGATCAATTGGATAACACCCTTACCGTCTGTGGGACAGCTTGTAGAGTACGTCCAGCTCAGTTCTGGGCCCAGTCTGGGCCTGTGGCTTGGAGCCTCCTCGCCCTCCATCCTCTCCTGACCTGCTCTCTGCACATGGAAACAAACAGCACAACAGAACGTTGTTGTTGTTGTTGTTGTTGTTTTTTGATCTATGGATTGACTGGCTCACATCAAATTAGGCCAAGTTAAATTGATACATCTCAGTACCATCATTTAATTCAGATGACGTACAGACCAAGCAGGTGCTTCTCATCTTGCGTTAGTGTGTTAAATGACATGCAAACGACCCACACACGACTTCTTAAACAATTGACTACCTCAATTTCGAGCCATGTGTTAACCGCCACCCTAACAGACCAAAAACGTCATGAAAACGCACAGGGACTTGCAAAAGCACTCGATTTCTGAATTGACTGAAATAACGTCGACACAAAACTATAAATTCAGTACCTGCGGGTTAAAAGAAAGAAGGGATTTGGGTTGTTCCTCACCTCGAAGATCGAGATCTCCTCTGTGAAACGCAGCTGCTGCCTCATGTCGCTCTCCTCCCTCTGACTTCCTGTGGCTCACACTGATTGCACCTCTTGGGCCAGCTGCGTGACCACTCCCACGTGCAGCCAGGATAAAGGTGCTGCAGGGGGCAAAGAAAGAATGTTGAGGGCTGGCACCCTTAAAAACATGAATTAAAAATAGAAAATAAAAATTGTATTTCTTTGAAATTGTAACAATAAATGAAGTGCATTGAGACAACTCTGACTGCTTTACCAGTTCATTAAAATTGCATTATTCAGGAGGCCCACCTTCATATTTATTTATATTCATTGCCAGGCTGGCTTCGCAATGACAGATGTGCTAGGAGACGTTGCCAGGCAGTTTCCTAAACCCAACCGGGCTATAACAGCAATGCCCCCGGGAGCATTTAATCAGTACTTCCACTTTTACCAGAGTATTCTTTAACACAAGTATCTGTACTTCTACTTAAGTACGGAAAGGGTTAGGGTTACAAGTACAGATACTTGTGTTAAAGAATACTCTGGTAAAAGTGGAAGTACTGATTAAACTTCTTTACTCAAGTAAAAGTAACAAAGTACAGGCTTGGAAATTTACTTAAAGTATAAAAGTAAAAGTAGCCTTGCGAAAGCTACCTGGAGCACAAAAATGTTACTAGAGAGACACTGAGGAACTTCAGTGGACATGGAGGACATGTCTTTATATGGCAAAGGCTACATTTTAAATGGATTTCTGCCAACAGGCCTAAAACATAACATATATGATTATTATGACAGAAACTGGGACTCCAGGTTAATAAGATTCTGACTCATTAGTAAGATATGAATTCAGTGCGTCTCTCTCTCTGTGTGTGTGCGTGTCCCTCTCTCTGTGTGTGTGCGTGTCTGTAGTCAGAACATAGCCTCAGACCGATACCTTCTAACACACGCTTTTAGCTGGTCTGCAACACAGACCACAGCGATGCAACGTACATGGATTCATTGTAGGCTACTCGCGTTTCCAGGTGCTCGCAGCCAGCCACTCTGCCCACACGAGCACACCTTGCCACGGCTAGAGCACGCAACAACTGCCACCACAAAGTCGTTTCTGCAAACACACTTGACTCACCCCTCTCTGTCTTCTTTTGCCTTTGACTGTCACTCCTTTCCAACAACGCACTGGGCGGATATATTCCTCCGTTAGCTACAACTCCACCGGCGCCGCTGACGGAAGATAAACAACTGTGTCAACTTCCTGTCATGAAATTGACATGTGACTTCCTTTGGATATCAAATTAAAAGCATCAAAACGGAAGTTGCTGTCTCTTTTGTTGTAATGTCTTGGAAAACAGATCCACTTTTTTAAATTGTCTTCTTTTAAAATAACTTGTGTGTGTGTGTGTGTGTGGTGTGTGTGTGTGTGTGTGGTGTGTGTGTGCGCGCGCGCGTGCGTGCGTGCGTGCGTGCTTAGACTTGGACTTCTCGGTATTGAAATTTCCAGCAGCACTTTTAGCAAGAGAAAAAGAAATGAAAAAATAGAAAAAAGACAGTATAAAGACAACAAAATAACAATAATAACAAATATGAGAACATTTGTCAAATAAACAAAGAAAAGACCATCGACTATCATTAAAGTGTCAGTGTTGAGTCCAGTACTGAAGTGATAAAGGGACCAGGTGTGAATTGAAGTCCAGGTGTGCATGTATGTATGTCTGTGTGTGTACTGTGTGTATGTCTACTGTGTGTATGTATGTGTACTGTGTGTGTGTGTATGTGTACTGTGTGTGTGTATGTGTGTATGTGTACTGTGTGTATGTGTACTGTGTGTGTGTATGTGTGTATGTGTACTGTGTGTATCTATGTATGTGTACTGTATGTTTGCATGTATGTATGTATGTATGTATGTATGCATGTATGTATTGTGTGTGTGTGTGTGTGTGTGTGTGTGTGTGTGTGTGTGTGTGTGTGTCTCTCACTCACTCACACACACTCCCTCCCTAGGCCCAGTAACTGGCTCTGGGTCTGACCTTTGACCTCCATGGCTACAGGCCTCCACTCTAAGCCCCAATAACCAGGACTGAGGCTGGGATAACACCCTCCAGCACCCACATGCTCCCTGCTGAGGCCCAGTAACTGGCTCTGAGTCTGACCTCTGACCTCCAGGGCTCTCAGCCTGCTCCATAAGGCCCAAAAAGATGCAAATGGGTGCAAACTGGCTAAAACAACCCTCTCCTAGCCCTAACCGTAACCCGCACAGACTTGTGCTCAGCACCACTGGAAAGCCAGTAAGTGCTTTTGGGGGGGTGCGTCTAACTGCCTCGCCTCTGGCACCTTCACGTCAAAAGTTACAGGCCAGAGAAAAAGTGCCCCCGGGGTGCACTTCTGCTTCAACCCTCTATCCTGCAGGCCCTTGCTACGAGCAGTTACACATATGTACACGTCCTTTGCTACAGAGAGCAGCTCTGATGTTGCCGTCCCTCTGGTGGCCGCCGGGGACACCGCACCCTCTGACACTTAGAAAAATTGTGTGAAATCTTGCTACAAAGGCTACACATGTGATACTGTGTGTATCCATGGAGTCTCTGGCTCTCTGTATCTCTCTGTCTCTGTGTGTGTGTGCGTGCGTGCTTAGACTTGGACTCCTCTGTATTGAAATTTGCAGCCGCACTTTTAGCAAGAGAAAAATAAATGAAAAAATAGAAAAAAGACAGTATAAAGACAACAAAGTAACAATAATAACAAATATGAGAACATTTGTCAAATAAACAAAGAAAAGACCATCGACTATCATTAAAGTGTCAGTGTTGAGTCCAGTACTGAAGTGATAAAGGGACCAGGTGTGAATTGAAGTCCAGGTGTGCATGTATGTATGTCTGTGTGTGTACTGTGTGTATGTCTACTGTGTGTATGTATGTGTACTGTGTGTGTGTATGTGTACTGTGTGTGTGTATGTGTGTATGTGTACTGTGTGTATCTATGTATGCGTACTGTATGTTTGCATGTATGTATGTATGTATGCATGTATGTATTGTGTGTGTGTGTGTGTGTGTGGGTGTGTGTGTGTGTGTGTGTGTGTCTCTCACTCACTCACACACACTCCCTCCCTAGGCCCAGTAACTGGCTCTGGGTCTGACCTTTGACCTCCATGGCTACAGGCCTCCACTCTAAGCCCCAATAACCAGGACTGAGGCTGGGTTAACACGCTCCAGCACCCACATGCTCCCTGCTGAGGCCCAGCAACTGGCTCTGAGTCTGGCCTCTGACCTCCAGGGCTCTCAGCCTGCTCCATAAGGCCCAAAAAGATGCAAATGGGTGCAAACTGGCTAAAACAACCCTCGCCTGGCCCTAACCGTAACCCGCACAGACTTGTGCTCGGCACCACTGGAAAGCCAGTAAGTGCTTTTGGGGGGGTGCGTCTAACTGCCTCGCCTCTGGCACCTTCACGTCAAAAGTTACAGGCCAGAGAAAAAGTGCCCCCGGGGTGCACTTCTGCTTCAACCCTCTATCCTGCAGGCCCTTGCTACGAGCAGTTACACATATGTACACGTCCTTTGCTACAGAGAGCAGCTCTGACGTTGCCGTCCCTCTGGTGGCCGCCGGGGACACCGCACCCTCTGACACTTAGAAAAATTGTGTGAAATCTTGCTACAAAGGCTACACATGTGATACTGTGTGTATCCATGGAGTCTCTGGCTCTCTGTATCTCTCTGTCTCTGTGTGTGTGTGCGTGCGTGCTTAGACTTGGACTCCTCTGTATTGAAATTTGCAGCCGCACTTTTAGCAAGAGAAAAATAAATGAAAAAATAGAAAAAAGACAGTATAAAGACAACAAAGTAACAATAATAACAAATATAAGAACATTTGTCAAATAAACAAAGAAAAGACCATCGACTATCATTAAAGTGTCAGTGTTGAGTCCAGTACTGAAGTGATAAAGGGACCAGGTGTGAATTGAAGTCCAGGTGTGCATGTATGTATGTCTGTGTGTGTACTGTGTGTATGTCTACTGTGTGTATGTATGTGTACTGTGTGTGTGTATGTGTACTGTGTGTGTGTATGTGTGTATGTGTACTGTGTGTATCTATGTATGCGTACTGTATGTTTGCATGTATGTATGTATGTATGCATGTATGTATGTGTGTGTGTGTGTGTGTGGTGTGTGTGTGTGTGTGTGTGTGTCTCTCACTCACTCACACACACTCCCTCCCTAGGCCCAGTAACTGGCTCTGGGTCTGACCTTTGACCTCCATGGCTACAGGCCTCCACTCTAAGCCCCAATAACCAGGACTGAGGCTGGGTTAACACGCTCCAGCACCCACATGCTCCCTGCTGAGGCCCAGCAACTGGCTCTGAGTCTGGCCTCTGACCTCCAGGGCTCTCAGCCTGCTCCATAAGGCCCAAAAAGATGCAAATGGGTGCAAACTGGCTAAAACAACCCTCGCCTGGCCCTAACCGTAACCCGCACAGACTTGTGCTCGGCACCACTGGAAAGCCAGTAAGTGCTTTTGGGGGGGTGCGTCTAACTGCCTCGCCTCTGGCACCTTCACGTCAAAAGTTACAGGCCAGAGAAAAAGTGCCCCCGGGGTGCACTTCTGCTTCAACCCTCTATCCTGCAGGCCCTTGCTACGAGCAGTTACACATATGTACACGTCCTTTGCTACAGAGAGCAGCTCTGATGTTGCCGTCCCTCTGGTGGCCGCCGGGGACACCGCACCCTCTGACACTTAGAAAATTGTGTGAAATCTTGCTACAAAGGCTACACATGTGATACTGTGTGTATCCATGGAGTCTCTGGCTCTCTGTATCTCTCTGTCTCTGTGTGTGTGTGCGTGCGTGCTTAGACTTGGACTCCTCTGTATTGAAATTTGCAGCCGCACTTTTAGCAAGAGAAAAATAAATGAAAAAATAGAAAAAAGACAGTATAAAGACAACAAAGTAACAACAATAACAAATATGAGAACATTTGTCAAATAAACAAAGAAAAGACCATCGACTATCATTAAAGTGTCAGTGTTGAGTCCAGTACTGAAGTGATAAAGGGACCAGGTGTGAATTGAAGTCCAGGTGTGCATGTATGTATGTCTGTGTGTGTACTGTGTGTATGTCTACTGTGTGTATGTATGTGTACTGTGTGTGTGTATGTGTACTGTGTGTGTGTATGTGTGTATGTGTACTGTGTGTATCTATGTATGCGTACTGTATGTTTGCATGTATGTATGTATGTATGCATGTATGTATTGTGTGTGTGTGTGTGTGTGTGTGTGTGTGTGTGTGTCTCTCACTCACTCACACACACTCCCTCCCTAGGCCCAGTAACTGGCTCTGGGTCTGACCTTTGACCTCCATGGCTACAGGCCTCCACTCTAAGCCCCAATAACCAGGACTGAGGCTGGGTTAACACCCTCCAGCACCCACATGCTCCCTGCTGAGGCCCAGCAACTGGCTCTGAGTCTGGCCTCTGACCTCCAGGGCTCTCAGCCTGCTCCATAAGGCCCAAAAAGATGCAAATGGGTGCAAACTGGCTAAAACAACCCTCGCCTGGCCCTAACCGTAACCCGCACAGACTTGTGCTCGGCACCACTGGAAAGCCAGTAAGTGCTTTTGGGGGGGTGCGTCTAACTGCCTCGCCTCTGGCACCTTCACGTCAAAAGTTACAGGCCAGAGAAAAAGTGCCCCCGGGGTGCACTTCTGCTTCAACCCTCTATCCTGCAGGCCCTTGCTACGAGCAGTTACACATATGTACACGTCCTTTGCTACAGAGAGCAGCTCTGATGTTGCCGTCCCTCTGGTGGCCGCCGGGGACACCGCACCCTCTGACACTTAGAAAAATTGTGTGAAATCTTGCTACAAAGGCTACACATGTGATACTGTGTGTATCCATGGAGTCTCTGGCTCTCTGTATCTCTCTGTCTCTGTGTGTGTGTGCGTGCGTGCTTAGACTTGGACTCCTCTGTATTGAAATTTGCAGCCGCACTTTTAGCAAGAGAAAAATAAATGAAAAAATAGAAAAAAGACAGTATAAAGACAACAAAGTAACAACAATAACAAATATGAGAACATTTGTCAAATAAACAAAGAAAAGACCATCGACTATCATTAAAGTGTCAGTGTTGAGTCCAGTACTGAAGTGATAAAGGGACCAGGTGTGAATTGAAGTCCAGGTGTGCATGTATGTATGTCTGTGTGTGTACTGTGTGTATGTCTACTGTGTGTATGTATGTGTACTGTGTGTGTGTATGTGTACTGTGTGTGTGTATGTGTGTATGTGTACTGTGTGTATCTATGTATGCGTACTGTATGTTTGCATGTATGTATGTATGTATGCATGTATGTATTGTGTGTGTGTGTGTGTGTGGGTGTGTGTGTGTGTGTGTCTCTCACTCACTCACACACACTCCCTCCCTAGGCCCAGTAACTGGCTCTGGGTCTGACCTTTGACCTCCATGGCTACAGGCCTCCACTCTAAGCCCCAATAACCAGGACTGAGGCTGGGATAACACCCTCCAGCACCCACATGCTCCCTGCTGAGGCCCAGCAACTGGCTCTGAGTCTGGCCTCTGACCTCCAGGGCTCTCAGCCTGCTCCATAAGGCCCAAAAAGATGCAAATGGGTGCAAACTGGCTAAAACAACCCTCTCCTGGCCCTAACCGTAACCCGCACAGACTTGTGCTCGGCACCACTGGAAAGCCAGTAAGTGCTTTTGGGGGGGTGCGTCTAACTGCCTCGCCTCTGGCACCTTCACGTCAAAAGTTACAGGCCAGAGAAAAAGTGCCCCCGGGGTGCACTTCTGCTTCAACCCTCTATCCTGCAGGCCCTTGCTACGAGCAGTTACACATATGTACACGTCCTTTGCTACAGAGAGCAGCTCTGATGTTGCCGTCCCTCTGGTGGCCGCCGGGGACACCGCACCCTCTGACACTTAGAAAAATTGTGTGAAATCTTGCTACAAAGGCTACACATGTGTGTATCCATGGAGTCTCTGGCTCTCTGTATCTCTCTGTCTCTGTGTGTGTGTGCGTGCGTGCTTAGACTTGGACTCCTCTGTATTGAAATTTGCAGCCGCACTTTTAGCAAGAGAAAAATAAATGAAAAAATAGAAAAAAGACAGTATAAAGACAACAAAGTAACAATAATAACAAATATGAGAACATTTGTCAAATAAACAAAGAAAAGACCATCGACTATCATTAAAGTGTCAGTGTTGAGTCCAGTACTGAAGTGATAAAGGGACCAGGTGTGAATTGAAGTCCAGGTGTGCATGTATGTATGTCTGTGTGTGTACTGTGTGTATGTCTACTGTGTGTATGTATGTGTACTGTGTGTGTGTATGTGTACTGTGTGTGTGTATGTGTGTATGTGTACTGTGTGTATCTATGTATGCGTACTGTATGTTTGCATGTATGTATGTATGTATGCATGTATGTATTGTGTGTGTGTGTGTGTGTGTGTGTGTGTGTGTGTGGGTGTGTGTGTGTGTGCACAACGGCAATGACGGCGTTTCTTACATGTGCACGCTGAAGCAAATATATGCAAAGTATTATTTTGTGACTGGTCACTGGTGCCTTAATCAGAGTACATATGTGTTGACTTTCTCTGATTAAGGGGGGGAAAAAGAATCTTCCTTTGTGCTTTTAACTGGGGTTATTTCTGATATAAACTCATCTCATTTTAACCCAGAAGAGCGCGCCTTTGGCGGGGACAGCTGCTGCCAATTCCCCCCTCTCCCACCTGTCCCTCTCTCCGGTCCCTCGCGGTTCATTTTACCCCAGGAAGAGCGCGCCTTGAGCGGGCAGACCTGCTGCAAACTCGCGCGCTGCCTCCGGTCCTAGTCTCCGTTATCTCCCCCCCCCCCCCCCCCCCCCCCCCCCCCCCCCCCCACCACCACCTCTACTTTACCGCGGTGAGGACGCGCCGTCAGCGGTCCGAGCTCTGCCAGTCCAGCCCAGCCCCCCCCCCCCCAGACTCCCACAGCCCCAGTCCCAACCCTCCAGAACCTTGCGCACCGGGCGAACCTGTGTACCCGAACTTAAGCACCCCCCCTCGGACTAAACCCCCCATCCGCACCCGCCAAAGCTCCGTGCCCCTGGTAACCTAAATCAAGTTTCGTGCCTCGGGTAACCTAACTGACTTACAGCGAGGTGAATGACAGCTTTCGCCAGAGCAGCGTGTGTTGTTTATCGTGCAGACACGTGAGAGAGTGGTCCACCTGAAATATTGCTGTTCATTCTGCTGTCTCCATACACATTATTTGCACTTAACGCTTGTGTTTTACCCACACCAAAGTACCGAAAAGTTCGAATTAAAAGTGTGGGGAGAGCCGTGTGCAAGCTGACGTAGCCGTGCTCTTCTTGGCAAAAGCACGGCTACCGCCGACACAACTTCTTCCGGGCCCTGGCCTGAATCCTGACCGCAGCCTACACATGAGCTCAGTTCAATCAGCGCCACATGCTCTATATAAAGGACCCAATGTGTCCCACTCCCTTAATCCATGGTGCGGTTACCCAGAGTTCCTCGCTTTCGCTTGACGTTAATTTATGCAATTTAACCAGGAAATAGACCCGTTTTTGATAATATCTCCGGAGGGGAAGGTCGTACGGACTATTGCTTGGCACCACTGGGAAGCCAGTAAGGGCTTTTGGGGGGGTAGGTCTAGCTGCCATAGCTCTGGCACCTTCCTGTCAAACGTTATAAGCCGAACAAAAACGGCAGCGCCTGGTCTCCTGTTAACCCGGCCCGTTGACACGGAGAGCAGCGTGTTGCCGCCCCCTCGTGGCCAAGTTGTGTAAGTTGTGTGCCAGCTTGACCTCTGACGCTCTCCACCTGAGCGGGCTGCTCGAGCCTCACTGGGATGGACAGGAGGACAGCTTTGATTCACCACGTATCCACTATTCCCACAGCCAACAATGGGACTGAAGCAGGGAGGAGGGAACATTAAAAACTAATAAAATGTTGAATATGTTTGAATTCAGTACGGCCTAATCTTGTCTCTGTATTCAAAGTAGACGTGGCTTATTACTCTTAGCACTGGGGCTTCATTAGTGCTGAACATATGACAATATATAAAACCAGACGAGAAATGAGTGCGTGCCAAGAAATGATGAAAATGTGTTTTTTCAGCAACAGCTTTATTGAATAAAACACATTCAAATAGAGCTACACACCAATGCAAACACATACTTTTCTCAAAATAAGTGTCTACAGACAAGAACATGACTTTGACCTAATAATAACAACAACAATACTAACAATCATTATTATAGGCATTACCTATGCAGAGGGGGATCAGATCTGTGATGTGGGTGGAGAGCTACAGACCTAAGCAAGCTGTGCTTGCCTCCGACTTCAGCTCAGCTTTGAAAAGCCTTCCGTAGACTCTGAGTCTAGACAGGACCTAGCGCAGCAATCCCACTAGCTATCAGTCTGACTGCGTTCATGTGGGCACATTAAAACATTCACAAAGACAGTTACAGAACAAAGCTCGTCAGTGCAATGCTCAGTTTCCAGGGACTGAGGACAACGGGAGGGAAAATCGCAACTCCAAGCATCCAGCATGCAATAACAACTATTATATACCATTATATAAACTATTATGTTATAACATATTGCATTATACACTTACTTTCTTACATTTAACATTTACTTTGGTCATTCAGTGTCACTCTAATTCAAATAAAACGTGCATCTTTTTTCAGTTGAACAGTTTCTTTAGCCTGCACTTGGTAAGCTGGCAAACCATAAGATCCTTCACTTTCGTCTGACAGACCCTTCTCTTCCACTTTCACCGACAGATCCAACGCCTCCAACAGACCCATATCTTCTTCCAACAGACCGCTCTTCCTGGGGCTGGCCAAAGTCCTCCAATTTGGTGGGTGGCGGTGGCAGGGACGGGATGAGGGCAGCTTGATTCTGCAACTTATACAAATAGAACAATGACGATAAGTAATAGCAATAGCCATTGTTATTGTGGCAATAGTAATTTGAAAAGCTTCATTTGCACAGCGCCTTTATAAAAAAAAACAGACAGTGCTTGGGAAAAAGCAACCACCAAAAAGAAACAAAGAACCACATGAACATATCAAAACAAACCTTGTAGGGGACAGTCTGACGCAGCCTCCAAATCCTCATTCTTCACTTTGTCCAGGGTGAGTTTCCCCGGGATCAGCAGCTGCTGCAGTCTGGCCTGCGGCAAGGCCCATTTGGTGGCAAAGATTTTGAAGATGCACATGGTCTACGTAGGCTCCATTCTGGATAAAGGCCACGCAGGACATGAAGGTCAGCGTGTTGAGGAGCAAACCTCCCTCCATCTCCTTTGGGAGCCTCTGCAAGGATGTTGCCATCCAGGGCCTGCCGTGCTATGTGTACACCTCCAGCTCAGGAGAGCTTTGGTGTTGTCTGAGGCCACGGGGGTGAAGTCTGCGTCCGGTGCGGGGCAGAGAATTGGCGAGGCGCCGGGCCGACATCGTCTCAATCTGCCACCTTTCTCCCCAAGAAGAAAAGAAGAACGTTAAATTCATCGACAAATAGGAGAGAATTTAATGATGTAGTCCAAACGCATTTATTTAAAAGTACTTTACCAGTTTATTACAATTGCAGGAGGCCCACCTTCATATTTATTTCAATGCAAAGAGACCCGGGTTGCAGGTGTGGAACTCTTTAATGCTAGGAAGTGTCATTTTGCGCTCCAATCAGCTTCAAACTTAACCAGATGACTAACGCTAAATCAGGCGAGTACCACCCATGTGTAGAGTGAAGAAACGGATGACGGACTCCACCCCATAGTTGGAAAAGATCAAGGTTTTTTTCAACCATTTAACAAGGAAAATGAAAAGGTGCGAATGAACTGAAAATGACTCACTTTTGGTTCTCTGGGTCTGTCTGAAGGAGCCCCTCTTCCTCCTCTCTCCTCCTCCTCCTCCTCCTCCTCCTCCTCCTCCTGTTCCCCTAGTACGGCGTCGGCGTCTTTTTCCCCTCCTCCTGCTCCTCCTCCTCCTAACAACAGGTGAAACACATCAGGGAGAAAACACAGAGCAGAGAGTAGAACGAGACGTTTGAAACTGTCGTCTGAGCTCCAGTTAGCCTAAAAATCCAGAGGAATTTCAGACCCACATTTAAGCCAAGAATTAGTTCTGATGATGCAGAAATACACCGATGCCCATGGATCAATTGGATAACACCCTTACCGTCTGTGGGACAGCTTGTAGAGTACGTCCAGCTCAGTTCTGGGCCCAGTCTGGGCCTGTGGCTTGGAGCCTCCTCGCCCTCCATCCTCTCCTGACCTGCTCTCTGCACATGGAAACAAACAGCACAACAGAACGTTGTTGTTGTTGTTGTTGTTTTTTGATCTATGGATTGACTGGCTCACATCAAATTAGGCCAAGTTAAATTGATACATCTCAGTACATCATTTAATTCAGATGACGTACAGACCAAGCAGGTGCTTCTCATCTTGCGTTAGTGTGTTAAATGACATGCAAACGACCCACACACGACTTCTTAAACAATTGACTACCTCAATTTCGAGCCATGTGTTAACCGCCACCCTAACAGACCAAAACGTCATGAAAATGTGAGTGTGTGTGTGTGTGTGTGCGCGCGTGTGCGTGCGTGCTTAGACTTGGACTTCTTTGTATTGAAATTTCCAGCAGCACTTTTAGCAAGAGAAAAAGAAATGAAAAAATAGAAAAAGACAGTATAAAGACAACAAAATAACAATAATAACAAATATAAGAACATTTGTCAAATAAACAAAGAAAAGACCATCAACTATCATTAAAGTGTCAGTGTTGAGTCCAGTACTGAAGTGATAAAGTGACCAGGTGTGAATGAAGTCCAGGTGTGCATGTATGTATGTCTGTGTGTGTACTGTGTGTATGTCTACTGTGTGTATGTATGTGTACTGTGTGTGTGTATGTGTACTGTGTGTGTATGTGTGTATGTGTACTGTGTGTATCTATGTATGTGTACTGTATGTTTGCATGTATGTATGTATGTATGCATGCATGCATGCATGCATGTATTGTGTGTGTGTGTGTGTGTGTGTGTGTGTGTGTGTGTGTCTCACTCACTCACACACACTCCCTCCCTAGCCCCAGTAACTGGCTCTGGGTCTGACCTTTGACCTCCATGGCTACAGGCCTCCACTCTAAGCCCCAATAACCAGGACTGAGGCTGGGATAACACCCTCCAGCACCCACATGCTCCCTGCTGAGGCCCAGTAACTGGCTCTGAGTCTGACCTCTGACCTCCAGGGCACTCAGCCTGCTCCATAAGGCCCAAAAAGATGCAAATGGGTGCAAACTGGCTAAAACAACCCTCTCCTAGCCCTAACCGTAACCCGCACAGACTTGTGCTCGGCACCACTGGAAAGCCAGTAAGTGCTTTTGGGGGGGTGCGTCTAACTGCCTCGCCTCTGGCACCTTCACGTCAAAAGTTACAGGCCAGAGAAAAGTGCCCCCGGGGTGCACTTCTGCTTCAACCCTCTATCCTGCAGGCCCTTGCTACGAGCAGTTACACATATGTACACGTCCTTTGCTACAGAGAGCAGCTCTGATGTTGCCGTCCCTCTGGTGGCCGCCGGGGACACCGCACCCTCTGACACTTAGAAAAATTGTGTGAAATCTTGCTACAAAGGCTACACATGTGATACTGTGTGTATCCATGGAGTCTCTGGCTCTCTGTATCTCTCTGTCTCTGTGTGTGTGTGCGTGCGTGCTTAGACTTGGACTCCTCTGTATTGAAATTTGCAGCCGCACTTTTAGCAAGAGAAAAATAAATGAAAAAATAGAAAAAAGACAGTATAAAGACAACAAAGTAACAATAATAACAAATATGAGAACATTTGTCAAATAAACAAAGAAAAGACCATCGACTATCATTAAAGTGTCAGTGTTGAGTCCAGTACTGAAGTGATAAAAGGGACCAGGTGTGAATTGAAGTCCAGGTGTGCATGTATGTATGTCTGTGTGTGTACTGTGTGTATGTCTACTGTGTGTATGTATGTGTACTGTGTGTGTGTATGTGTACTGTGTGTGTGTATGTGTGTATGTGTACTGTGTGTATCTATGTATGCGTACTGTATGTTTGCATGTATGTATGTATGTATGCATGTATGTATTGTGTGTGTGGTGTGTGTGGGTGTGTGTGTGTGTGTGTGTGTGTGTCTCTCACTCACTCACACACACTCCCTCCCTAGGCCCAGTAACTGGCTCTGGGTCTGACCTTTGACCTCCATGGCTACAGGCCTCCACTCTAAGCCCCAATAACCAGGACTGAGGCTGGGATAACACCCTCCAGCACCCACATGCTCCCTGCTGAGGCCCAGCAACTGGCTCTGAGTCTGGCCTCTGACCTCCAGGGCTCTCAGCCTGCTCCATAAGGCCCAAAAAGATGCAAATGGGTGCAAACTGGCTAAAACAACCCTCTCCTGGCCCTAACCGTAACCCGCACAGACTTGTGCTCGGCACCACTGGAAAGCCAGTAAGTGCTTTTGGGGGGGTGCGTCTAACTGCCTCGCCTCTGGCACCTCCACGTCAAAAGTTACAGGCCAGAGAAAAGTGCCCCCGGGGTGCACTTCTGCTTCAACCCCTTATCCTAACCCTAACCCTAACCCTAACCCCCGACCCTAACCCCTGACCCTAACCCCCCTGACCCTAACCCCTGACCCTAACCCTCCGACCCTAACCCCTGACCCTAACCCCTGACCCTAACCCCTAACCCTAACCCTAACCCCCCTGACCCTAACCCCTGACCCTAACCCTCCGACCCTAACCCCTGACCCTAACCCCCCTGACCCTAACCCCTGACCCTAACCCCTAACACCTAACCCCTAACCCTAACCCCCCTGACCCTAACCCCTGACCCTAACCCTCCGACCCTAACCCCTGACCCTAATCCCCCTGACCCTAACCCCTGACCCTAACCCCTGACCCTAACCCCTGACCCTAACCCCTAACACCTAACCCCTAACCCTAACCCCCCTGACCCTAACCCCTGACCCTAACCCTCCGACCCTAACCCCTGACCCTAATCCCCCTGACCCTAACCCCTGACCCTAACCCCTGACCCTAACCCCTAACCCTAACCCCCCTGACCCTAACCCCTGACCCTAACCCTCCGACCCTAACCCCTGACCCTAACCCCTGACCCTAACCCCTAACCCTAACCCCTAACCCTAACCCCCCTGACCCTAACCCCTAACCCTCTCCTCCTGCTCCTCCTCCTCCTAACAACAGGTGAAACACATCAGGGAGAAAACACAGAGCAGAGAGTAGAACGAGACGTTTGAAACTGTCGTCTGAGCTCCAGTTAGCCTAAAAATCCAGAGGAATTTCAGACCCACATTTAAGCCAAGAATTAGTTCTGATGATGCAGAAATACACCGATGCCCATGGATCAATTGGATAACACCCTTACCGTCTGTGGGACAGCTTGTAGAGTACGTCCAGCTCAGTTCTGGGCCCAGTCTGGGCCTGTGGCTTGGAGCCTCCTCGCCCTCCATCCTCTCCTGACCTGCTCTCTGCACATGGAAACAAACAGCACAACAGAACGTTGTTGTTGTTGTTGTTGTTGTTTTTTGATCTATGGATTGACTGGCTCACATCAAATTAGGCCAAGTTAAATTGATACATCTCAGTACCATCATTTAATTCAGATGACGTACAGACCAAGCAGGTGCTTCTCATCTTGCGTTAGTGTGTTAAATGACATGCAAACGACCCACACACGACTTCTTAAACAATTGACTACCTCAATTTCGAGCCATGTGTTAACCGCCACCCTAACAGACCAAAAACGTCATGAAAACGCACAGGGACTTGCAAAAGCACTCGATTTCTGAATTGACTGAAATAACGTCGACACAAAACTATAAATTCAGTACCTGCGGGTTAAAAGAAAGAAGGGATTTGGGTTGTTCCTCACCTCGAAGATCGAGATCTCCTCTGTGAAACGCAGCTGCTGCCTCATGTCGCTCTCCTCCCTCTGACTTCCTGTGGCTCACACTGATTGCACCTCTTGGGCCAGCTGCGTGACCACTCCCACGTGCAGCCAGGATAAAGGTGCTGCAGGGGGCAAAGAAAGAATGTTGAGGGCTGGCACCCTTAAAAACATGAATTAAAAATAGAAAATAAAATTGTATTTCTTTGAAATTGTAACAATAAATGAAGTGCATTGAGACAACTCTGACTGCTTTACCAGTTCATTAAAATTGCATTATTCAGGAGGCCCACCTTCATATTTATTTATATTCATTGCCAGGCTGGCTTCGCAATGACAGATGTGCTAGGAGACGTTGCCAGGCAGTTTCCTAAACCCAACCGGGCTATAACAGCAATGCCCCCGGGAGCATTTAATCAGTACTTCCACTTTTACCAGAGTATTCTTTAACACAAGTATCTGTACTTCTACTTAAGTACGGAAAGGGTTAGGGTTACAAGTACAGATACTTGTGTTAAAGAATACTCTGGTAAAAGTGGAAGTACTGATTAAACTTCTTTACTCAAGTAAAAGTAACAAAGTACAGGCTTGGAAATTTACTTAAAGTATAAAAGTAAAAGTAGCCTTGCGAAAGCTACCTGGAGCACAAAAATGTTACTAGAGAGACACTGAGGAACTTCAGTGGACATGGAGGACATGTCTTTATATGGCAAAGGCTACATTTTAAATGGATTTCTGCCAACAGGCCTAAAACATAACATATATGATTATTATGACAGAAACTGGGACTCCAGGTTAATAAGATTCTGACTCATTAGTAAGATATGAATTCAGTGCGTCTCTCTCTCTGTGTGTGTGCGTGTCCCTCTCTCTGTGTGTGTGCGTGTCTGTAGTCAGAACATAGCCTCAGACCGATACCTTCTAACACACGCTTTTAGCTGGTCTGCAACACAGACCACAGCGATGCAACGTACATGGATTCATTGTAGGCTACTCGCGTTTCCAGGTGCTCGCAGCCAGCCACTCTGCCCACACGAGCACACCTTGCCACGGCTAGAGCACGCAACAACTGCCACCACAAAGTCGTTTCTGCAAACACACTTGACTCACCCCTCTCTGTCTTCTTTTGCCTTTGACTGTCACTCCTTTCCAACAACGCACTGGGCGGATATATTCCTCCGTTAGCTACAACTCCACCGGCGCCGCTGACGGAAGATAAACAACTGTGTCAACTTCCTGTCATGAAATTGACATGTGACTTCCTTTGGATATCAAATTAAAAGCATCAAAACGGAAGTTGCTGTCTCTTTTGTTGTAATGTCTTGGAAAACAGATCCACTTTTTTAAATTGTCTTCTTTTAAAATAACTTGTGTGTGTGTGTGTGTGGTGTGTGTGTGTGTGTGGTGTGTGGTGTGTGTGCGCGCGCGCGTGCGTGCGTGCGTGCGTGCTTAGACTTGGACTTCTCGGTATTGAAATTTCCAGCAGCACTTTTAGCAAGAGAAAAAGAAATGAAAAAATAGAAAAAGACAGTATAAAGACAACAAAATAACAATAATAACAAATATGAGAACATTTGTCAAATAAACAAAGAAAAGACCATCGACTATCATTAAAGTGTCAGTGTTGAGTCCAGTACTGAAGTGATAAAGGGACCAGGTGTGAATTGAAGTCCAGGTGTGCATGTATGTATGTCTGTGTGTGTACTGTGTGTATGTCTACTGTGTGTATGTATGTGTACTGTGTGTGTGTGTATGTGTACTGTGTGTGTGTATGTGTGTATGTGTACTGTGTGTATGTGTACTGTGTGTGTGTATGTGTGTATGTGTACTGTGTGTATCTATGTATGTGTACTGTATGTTTGCATGTATGTATGTATGTATGTATGTATGCATGTATGTATTGTGTGTGTGTGTGTGTGTGTGTGTGTGTGTGTGTGTGTGTGTGTGTGTCTCTCACTCACTCACACACACTCCCTCCCTAGGCCCAGTAACTGGCTCTGGGTCTGACCTTTGACCTCCATGGCTACAGGCCTCCACTCTAAGCCCCAATAACCAGGACTGAGGCTGGGATAACACCCTCCAGCACCCACATGCTCCCTGCTGAGGCCCAGTAACTGGCTCTGAGTCTGACCTCTGACCTCCAGGGCTCTCAGCCTGCTCCATAAGGCCCAAAAAGATGCAAATGGGTGCAAACTGGCTAAAACAACCCTCTCCTAGCCCTAACCGTAACCCGCACAGACTTGTGCTCAGCACCACTGGAAAGCCAGTAAGTGCTTTTGGGGGGGTGCGTCTAACTGCCTCGCCTCTGGCACCTTCACGTCAAAAGTTACAGGCCAGAGAAAAAGTGCCCCCGGGGTGCACTTCTGCTTCAACCCCTCTATCCTGCAGGCCCTTGCTACGAGCAGTTACACATATGTACACGTCCTTTGCTACAGAGAGCAGCTCTGATGTTGCCGTCCCTCTGGTGGCCGCCGGGGACACCGCACCCTCTGACACTTAGAAAAATTGTGTGAAATCTTGCTACAAAGGCTACACATGTGATACTGTGTGTATCCATGGAGTCTCTGGCTCTCTGTATCTCTCTGTCTCTGTGTGTGTGTGCGTGCGTGCTTAGACTTGGACTCCTCTGTATTGAAATTTGCAGCCGCACTTTTAGCAAGAGAAAAAAATGAAAAATAGAAAAAAGACAGTATAAAGACAACAAAGTAACAATAATAACAAATATGAGAACATTTGTCAAATAAACAAAGAAAAGACCATCGACTATCATTAAAGTGTCAGTGTTGAGTCCAGTACTGAAGTGATAAAGGGACCAGGTGTGAATTGAAGTCCAGGTGTGCATGTATGTATGTCTGTGTGTGTACTGTGTGTATGTCTACTGTGTGTATGTATGTGTACTGTGTGTGTGTATGTGTACTGTGTGTGTGTATGTGTGTATGTGTACTGTGTGTATCTATGTATGCGTACTGTATGTTTGCATGTATGTATGTATGTATGCATGTATGTATGTGTGTGTGTGTGTGTGTGTGGTGTGTGTGTGTGTGTGTGTGTGTCTCTCACTCACTCACACACACTCCCTCCCTAGGCCCAGTAACTGGCTCTGGGTCTGACCTTTGACCTCCATGGCTACAGGCCTCCACTCTAAGCCCCAATAACCAGGACTGAGGCTGGGTTAACACGCTCCAGCACCCACATGCTCCCTGCTGAGGCCCAGCAACTGGCTCTGAGTCTGGCCTCTGACCTCCAGGGCTCTCAGCCTGCTCCATAAGGCCCAAAAAGATGCAAATGGGTGCAAACTGGCTAAAACAACCCTCGCCTGGCCCTAACCGTAACCCGCACAGACTTGTGCTCGGCACCACTGGAAAGCCAGTAAGTGCTTTTGGGGGGGTGCGTCTAACTGCCTCGCCTCTGGCACCTTCACGTCAAAAGTTACAGGCCAGAGAAAAAGTGCCCCCGGGGTGCACTTCTGCTTCAACCCTCTATCCTGCAGGCCCTTGCTACGAGCAGTTACACATATGTACACGTCCTTTGCTACAGAGAGCAGCTCTGACGTTGCCGTCCCTCTGGTGGCCGCCGGGGACACCGCACCCTCTGACACTTAGAAAAATTGTGTGAAATCTTGCTACAAAGGCTACACATGTGATACTGTGTGTATCCATGGAGTCTCTGGCTCTCTGTATCTCTCTGTCTCTGTGTGTGTGCGTGCGTGCTTAGACTTGGACTCCTCTGTATTGAAATTTGCAGCCGCACTTTTAGCAAGAGAAAAATAAATGAAAAAATAGAAAAAAGACAGTATAAAGACAACAAAGTAACAATAATAACAAATATAAGAACATTTGTCAAATAAACAAAGAAAAGACCATCGACTATCATTAAAGTGTCAGTGTTGAGTCCAGTACTGAAGTGATAAAGGGACCAGGTGTGAATTGAAGTCCAGGTGTGCATGTATGTATGTCTGTGTGTGTACTGTGTGTATGTCTACTGTGTGTATGTATGTGTACTGTGTGTGTGTATGTGTACTGTGTGTGTGTATGTGTGTATGTGTACTGTGTGTATCTATGTATGCGTACTGTATGTTTGCATGTATGTATGTATGTATGCATGTATGTATTGTGTGTGTGTGTGTGTGTGGGTGTGTGTGTGTGTGTGTGTGTGTCTCTCACTCACTCACACACACTCCCTCCCTAGGCCCAGTAACTGGCTCTGGGTCTGACCTTTGACCTCCATGGCTACAGGCCTCCACTCTAAGCCCCAATAACCAGGACTGAGGCTGGGTTAACACGCTCCAGCACCCACATGCTCCCTGCTGAGGCCCAGCAACTGGCTCTGAGTCTGGCCTCTGACCTCCAGGGCTCTCAGCCTGCTCCATAAGGCCCAAAAAGATGCAAATGGGTGCAAACTGGCTAAAACAACCCTCGCCTGGCCCTAACCGTAACCCGCACAGACTTGTGCTCGGCACCACTGGAAAGCCAGTAAGTGCTTTTGGGGGGGTGCGTCTAACTGCCTCGCCTCTGGCACCTTCACGTCAAAAGTTACAGGCCAGAGAAAAAGTGCCCCCGGGGTGCACTTCTGCTTCAACCCTCTATCCTGCAGGCCCTTGCTACGAGCAGTTACACATATGTACACGTCCTTTGCTACAGAGAGCAGCTCTGACGTTGCCGTCCCTCTGGTGGCCGCCGGGGACACCGCACCCTCTGACACTTAGAAAAATTGTGTGAAATCTTGCTACAAAGGCTACACATGTGATACTGTGTGTATCCATGGAGTCTCTGGCTCTCTGTATCTCTCTGTCTCTGTGTGTGTGTGCGTGCGTGCTTAGACTTGGACTCCTCTGTATTGAAATTTGCAGCCGCACTTTTAGCAAGAGAAAATAAATGAAAAAATAGAAAAAAGACAGTATAAAGACAACAAAGTAACAATAATAACAAATATAAGAACATTTGTCAAATAAACAAAGAAAAGACCATCGACTATCATTAAAGTGTCAGTGTTGAGTCCAGTACTGAAGTGATAAAGGGACCAGGTGTGAATTGAAGTCCAGGTGTGCATGTATGTATGTCTGTGTGTGTACTGTGTGTATGTCTACTGTGTGTATGTATGTGTACTGTGTGTGTGTATGTGTACTGTGTGTGTGTATGTGTGTATGTGTACTGTGTGTATCTATGTATGCGTACTGTATGTTTGCATGTATGTATGTATGTATGCATGTATGTATTGTGTGTGTGTGTGTGTGGGTGTGTGTGTGTGTGTGTGTGTCTCTCACTCACTCACACACACTCCCTCCCTAGGCCCAGTAACTGGCTCTGGGTCTGACCTTTGACCTCCATGGCTACAGGCCTCCACTCTAAGCCCCAATAACCAGGACTGAGGCTGGGTTAACACCCTCCAGCACCCACATGCTCCCTGCTGAGGCCCAGCAACTGGCTCTGAGTCTGGCCTCTGACCTCCAGGGCTCTCAGCCTGCTCCATAAGGCCCAAAAAGATGCAAATGGGTGCAAACTGGCTAAAACAACCCTCGCCTGGCCCTAACCGTAACCCGCACAGACTTGTGCTCGGCACCACTGGAAAGCCAGTAAGTGCTTTTGGGGGGTGCGTCTAACTGCCTCGCCTCTGGCACCTTCACGTCAAAAGTTACAGGCCAGAGAAAAAGTGCCCCCGGGGTGCACTTCTGCTTCAACCCTCTATCCTGCAGGCCCTTGCTACGAGCAGTTACACATATGTACACGTCCTTTGCTACAGAGAGCAGCTCTGATGTTGCCGTCCCTCTGGTGGCCGCCGGGGACACCGCACCCTCTGACACTTAGAAAAATTGTGTGAAATCTTGCTACAAAGGCTACACATGTGATACTGTGTGTATCCATGGAGTCTCTGGCTCTCTGTATCTCTCTGTCTCTGTGTGTGTGTGCGTGCGTGCTTAGACTTGGACTCCTCTGTATTGAAATTTGCAGCCGCACTTTTAGCAAGAGAAAAATAAATGAAAAAATAGAAAAAAGACAGTATAAAGACAACAAAGTAACAATAATAACAAATATAAGAACATTTGTCAAATAAACAAAGAAAAGACCATCGACTATCATTAAAGTGTCAGTGTTGAGTCCAGTACTGAAGTGATAAAGGGACCAGGTGTGAATTGAAGTCCAGGTGTGCATGTATGTATGTCTGTGTGTGTACTGTGTGTATGTCTACTGTGTGTATGTATGTGTACTGTGTGTGTGTATGTGTACTGTGTGTGTGTATGTGTGTATGTGTACTGTGTGTATCTATGTATGCGTACTGTATGTTTGCATGTATGTATGTATGTATGCATGTATGTATTGTGTGTGTGTGTGTGTGGGTGTGTGTGTGTGTGTGTGTGTCTCTCACTCACTCACACACACTCCCTCCCTAGGCCCAGTAACTGGCTCTGGGTCTGACCTTTGACCTCCATGGCTACAGGCCTCCACTCTAAGCCCCAATAACCAGGACTGAGGCTGGGTTAACACGCTCCAGCACCCACATGCTCCCTGCTGAGGCCCAGCAACTGGCTCTGAGTCTGGCCTCTGACCTCCAGGGCTCTCAGCCTGCTCCATAAGGCCCAAAAAGATGCAAATGGGTGCAAACTGGCTAAAACAACCCTCGCCTGGCCCTAACCGTAACCCGCACAGACTTGTGCTCGGCACCACTGGAAAGCCAGTAAGTGCTTTTGGGGGGGTGCGTCTAACTGCCTCGCCTCTGGCACCTTCACGTCAAAAGTTACAGGCCAGAGAAAAAGTGCCCCCGGGGTGCACTTCTGCTTCAACCCTCTATCCTGCAGGCCCTTGCTACGAGCAGTTACACATATGTACACGTCCTTTGCTACAGAGAGCAGCTCTGATGTTGCCGTCCCTCTGGTGGCCGCCGGGGACACCGCACCCTCTGACACTTAGAAAAATTGTGTGAAATCTTGCTACAAAGGCTACACATGTGATACTGTGTGTATCCATGGAGTCTCTGGCTCTCTGTATCTCTCTGTCTCTGTGTGTGTGTGCGTGCGTGCTTAGACTTGGACTCCTCTGTATTGAAATTTGCAGCCGCACTTTTAGCAAGAGAAAAATAAATGAAAAATAGAAAAAAGACAGTATAAAGACAACAAAGTAACAATAATAACAAATATGAGAACATTTGTCAAATAAACAAAGAAAAGACCATCGACTATCATTAAAGTGTCAGTGTTGAGTCCAGTACTGAAGTGATAAAGGGACCAGGTGTGAATTGAAGTCCAGGTGTGCATGTATGTATGTCTGTGTGTGTACTGTGTGTATGTCTACTGTGTGTATGTATGTGTACTGTGTGTGTGTATGT
Source organism: Etheostoma spectabile (assembly GCF_008692095.1). Lineage (NCBI taxonomy): Eukaryota > Metazoa > Chordata > Actinopteri > Perciformes > Percidae > Etheostoma > Etheostoma spectabile. The sequence goes on from NW_022603165.1 coordinate 65,560, forward strand.
GTACTGTGTGTGTGTATGTGTGTATGTGTACTGTGTGTATCTATGTATGCGTACTGTATGTTTGCATGTATGTATGTATGTATGCATGTATGTATTGTGTGTGTGTGTGTGTGTGGGTGTGTGTGTGTGTGTGTGTGTCTCTCACTCACTCACACACACTCCCTCCCTAGGCCCAGTAACTGGCTCTGGGTCTGACCTTTGACCTCCATGGCTACAGGCCACCACTCTAAGCCCCAATAACCAGGACTGAGGCTGGGATAACACCCTCCAGCACCCCCTTGCTCCCTCCAAGGCCCAGTAAGTGGCTCTGTTGCTGGCCTACGGCCTCCAGGCCTCCAGCCTCTCCCCTCTGAGCGCCGGATACATGCACTGCAGCTGGGTTAAAATGCTCCAGAGCACTCCCGCTCCCTCCCGTGGCCCAGTTGGGCCGGCCTTGGACCTCCCGGGCTGCAGGCCTACACTCTGAGCCCCATTATTCAGAGGCAACAGCCACATTGTAAATGTATTGACTTATTTCGTCATTTTTTCCTGTTTTGTTGGGCATTTGATAAGTCATTCTCATGCTGGACTGACAGACACAACCTCTCAGAAAGAAAGTCCATTCAAAATGACATCAGAAAGGTTTGTCCTAGACAGATTGCTGCCAATGCAAAGGTGGAGTTTTTTTCAGCCCCAACTTGTCTAATCACCTGCTTAACCAGATGAAGCAAAATCTGGTTAAAAAAAAATCTCTGGCTCGCTCGCTCTCCCCTCTCTCTGTCTCTCTCTCTCTGTCCCTCTGTGTGTGTGTGTGTGTGTGTGTGTGTGTGTGTGTGTGTGTGTGTGTGTGTGTGTGTGTGTGTGTGTGTGTGTGTGTGTGTGTGTGCACAACGGCAATGACGGCGTTTCTTACATGTGCACGCTGAAGCAAATATATGCAAAGTATTATTTTGTGACTGGTCACTGGTGCCTTAATCAGAGTACATATGTGTTGACTTTCTCTGATTAAGGGGGGGAAAAAGAATCTTCCTTTGTGCTTTTAACTGGGGTTATTTCTGATATAAACTCATCTCATTTTAACCCCGGAAGAGCGCGCCTTGGGCGGGGACAGCTGCTGCCAATTCCCCCCTCTCCCACCTGTCCCTCTCTCCGGTCCCTCGCGGTTCATTTTACCCCAGGAAGAGCGCGCCTTGAGCGGGCAGACCTGCTGCAAACTCGCGCGCTGCCTCCGGTCCTAGTCTCCGTTATCTCCCCCCCCCCTCTCTCCCCCCCCCCCACCACCACCTCTACTTTACCGCGGTGAGGACGCGCCGTCAGCGGTCCGAGCTCTGCCAGTCCAGCCCAGCCCCCCCCCCCCCAGACTCCCACAGCCCCAGTCCCAACCCTCCAGAACCTTGCGCACCGGGCGAACCTGTGTACCCGAACTTAAGCACCCCCCCTCGGACTAAACCCCCCATCCGCACCCGCCAAAGCTCCGTGCCCCTGGTAACCTAAATCAAGTTTCGTGCCTCGGGTAACCTAACTGACTTACAGCGAGGTGAATGACAGCTTTCGCCAGAGCAGCGTGTGTTGTTTATCGTGCAGACACGTGAGAGAGTGGTCCACCTGAAATATTGCTGTTCATTCTGCTGTCTCCATACACATTATTTGCACTTAACGCTTGTGTTTTACCCACACCAAAGTACCGAAAAGTTCGAATTAAAAGTGTGGGGAGAGCCGTGTGCAAGCTGACGTAGCCGTGCTCTTCTTGGCAAAAGCACGGCTACCGCCGACACAACTTCTTCCGGGCCCTGGCCTGAATCCTGACCGCAGCCTACACATGAGCTCAGTTCAATCAGCGCCACATGCTCTATATAAGGACCCAATGTGTCCCACTCCCTTAATCCATGGTGCGGTTACCCAGAGTTCCTCGCTTTCGCTTGACGTTAATTTATGCAATTTAACCAGGAAATAGACCCGTTTTTGATAATATCTCCGGAGGGGAAGGTCGTACGGACTATTGCTTGGCACCACTGGGAAGCCAGTAAGGGCTTTTGGGGGGGTAGGTCTAGCTGCCATAGCTCTGGCACCTTCCTGTCAAACGTTATAAGCCGAACAAAAACGGCAGCGCCTGGTCTCCTGTTAACCCGGCCCGTTGACACGGAGAGCAGCGTGTTGCCGCCCCCTCGTGGCCAAGTTGTGTAAGTTGTGTGCCAGCTTGACCTCTGACGCTCTCCACCTGAGCGGGCTGCTCGAGCCTCACTGGGATGGACAGGAGGACAGCTTTGATTCACCACGTATCCACTATTCCCACAGCCAACAATGGGACTGAAGCAGGGAGGAGGGAACATTAAAAACTAATAAAATGTTGAATATGTTTGAATTCAGTACGGCCTAATCTTGTCTCTGTATTCAAAGTAGACGTGGCTTATTACTCTTAGCACTGGGGCTTCATTAGTGCTGAACATATGACAATATATAAAACCAGACGAGAAATGAGTGCGTGCCAAGAAATGATGAAAATGTGTTTTTTCAGCAACAGCTTTATTGAATAAAACACATTCAAATAGAGCTACACACCAATGCAAACACATACTTTTCTCAAAATAAGTGTCTACAGACAAGAACATGACTTTGACCTAATAATAATAACAACAATACTAACAATCATTATTATAGGCATTACCTATGCAGAGGGGGATCAGATCTGTGATGTGGGTGGAGAGCTACAGACCTAAGCAAGCTGTGCTTGCCTCCGACTTCAGCTCAGCTTTGAAAAGCCTTCCGTAGACTCTGAGTCTAGACAGGACCTAGCGCAGCAATCCCACTAGCTATCAGTCTGACTGCGTTCATGTGGGCACATTAAAACATTCACAAAGACAGTTACAGAACAAAGCTCGTCAGTGCAATGCTCAGTTTCCAGGGACTGAGGACAACGGGAGGGAAAATCGCAACTCCAAGCATCCAGCATGCAATAACAACTATTATATACCATTATATAAACTATTATGTTATAACATATTGCATTATACACTTACTTTCTTACATTTAACATTTACTTTGGTCATTCAGTGTCACTCTAATTCAAATAAAACGTGCATCTTTTTTCAGTTGAACAGTTTCTTTAGCCTGCACTTGGTAAGCTGGCAAACCATAAGATCCTTCACTTTCGTCTGACAGACCCTTCTCTTCCACTTTCACCGACAGATCCAACGCCTCCAACAGACCCATATCTTCTTCCAACAGACCGCTCTTCCTGGGGCTGGCCAAAGTCCTCCAATTTGGTGGGTGGCGGTGGCAGGGACGGGATGAGGGCAGCTTGATTCTGCAACTTATACAAATAGAACAATGACGATAAGTAATAGCAATAGCCATTGTTATTGTGGCAATAGTAATTTGAAAAGCTTCATTTGCACAGCGCCTTTATAAAAAAAACAGACAGTGCTTGGGAAAAAGCAACCACCAAAAAGAAACAAAGAACCACATGAACATATCAAAACAAACCTTGTAGGGGACAGTCTGACGCAGCCTCCAAATCCTCATTCTTCACTTTGTCCAGGGTGTTTCCCCGGGATCAGCAGCTGCTGCAGTCTGGCCTGCGGCAAGGCCCATTTGGTGGCAAAGATTTTGAAGATGCACATGGTCTACGTAGGCTCCATTCTGGATAAAGGCCACGCAGGACATGAAGGTCAGCGTGTTGAGGAGCAAACCTCCCTCCATCTCCTTTGGGAGCCTCTGCAAGGATGTTGCCATCCAGGGCCTGCCGTGCTATGTGTACACCTCCAGCTCAGGAGAGCTTTGGTGTTGTCTGAGGCCACGGGGGTGAAGTCTGCGTCCGGTGCGGGGCAGAGAATTGGCGAGGCGCCGGGCCGACATCGTCTCAATCTGCCACCTTTCTCCCCAAGAAGAAAAGAAGAACGTTAAATTCATCGACAAATAGGAGAGAATTTAATGATGTAGTCCAAACGCATTTATTTAAAAGTACTTTACCAGTTTATTACAATTGCAGGAGGCCCACCTTCATATTTATTTCAATGCAAAGAGACCCGGGTTGCAGGTGTGGAACTCTTTAATGCTAGAAAGTGTCATTTTGCGCTCCAATCAGCTTCAAACTTAACCAGATGACTAACGCTAAATCAGGCGAGTACCACCCATGTGTAGAGTGAAGAAACGGATGACGGACTCCACCCCATAGTTGGAAAAGATCAAGGTTTTTTTCAACCATTTAACAAGGAAAATGAAAAGGTGCGAATGAACTGAAAATGACTCACTTTTGGTTCTCTGGGTCTGTCTGAAGGAGCCCCTCTTCCTCCTCTCTCCTCCTCCTCCTCCTCCTCCTCCTGTTCCCCTAGTACGGCGTCGGCGTCTTTTTCCCCTCCTCCTGCTCCTCCTCCTCCTCCTAACAACAGGTGAAACACAGAGCAAGTTACACAATGTAACTTGTGTGTGTGTGTGTGTGTGTGTGTGTGTGTGCGCGCGCGCGTGCGTGCTTAGACTTGGACTTCTTTGTATTGAAATTTCCAGCAGCACTTTTAGCAAGAGAAAAAGAAATGAAAAATAGAAAAAAGACAGTATAAAGACAACAAAATAACAATAATAACAAATATAAGAACATTTGTCAAATAAACAAAGAAAAGACCATCAACTATCATTAAAGTGTCAGTGTTGAGTCCAGTACTGAAGTGATAAAGTGACCAGGTGTGAATTGAAGTCCAGGTGTGCATGTATGTATGTCTGTGTGTGTACTGTGTGTATGTCTACTGTGTGTATGTATGTGTACTGTGTGTGTGTATGTGTACTGTGTGTGTGTATCTATGTATGTGTACTGTATGTTTGCATGTATGTATGTATGTATGTATAGTATGTATGTATTTATTGTGTGTGTGTGTGTGTGTGTGTATGTATGTCTGTGTGTGTACTGTGTGTATGTCTACTGTGTGTATGTATGTGTACTGTGTGTGTGTATGTGTACTGTGTGTGTGTATGTGTGTATCTATGTATGTGTACTGTATGTTTGCATGTATGTATGTATGTATGTATGCATGCATGTGATGTGTGTGTGTGTGTGTGTGTGTGTGTGTGTGTGTGTCTCCTCACTCACACACACACTCCCTCCCTAGGCCCAGTAACTGGCTCTGGGTCTGACCTTTGACCTCCATGGCTACAGGCCTCCACTCTAAGCCCCAATAACCAGGACTGAGGCTGGGATAACACCCTCCAGCACCCACATGCTCCCTGCTGAGGCCCAGTAACTGGCTCTGAGTCTGACCTCTGACCTCCAGGGCTCTCAGCCTGCTCCATAAGGCCCAAAAAGATGCAAATGGGTGCAAACTGGCTAAAACAACCCTCTCCTGGCCCTAACCGTAACCCGCACAGACTTGTGCTCGGCACCACTGGAAAGCCAGTAAGTGCTTTTGGGGGGGTGCGTCTAACTGCCTCGCCTCTGGCACCTTCACGTCAAAAGTTACAGGCCAGAGAAAAAGTGCCCCCGGGGTGCACTTCTGCTTCAACCCCTTATCCTAACCCTAACCCTGACCCTGACCCTAACCCCTGACCCTAACCCCCTGACCCTAACCCCCCTGACCCTAACCCCCCTGACCCTAACCCCCTGACCCTAACCCCTGACCCTAACCCCTGACCCTAACCCCCGACCCTAACCCCCGACCCTAACCCCCCTGACCCTAACCCCTGACCCTAACCCTCCGACCCTAACCCCTGACCCTAACCCCTGACCCTAACCCCTGACCCTAACCCCTAACCCTAACCCTAACCCCCCTGACCCTAACCCCTAACCCTAACCCCTGACCCTAACCCTCCGACCCTAACCCCTGACCCTAACCCCTGACCCTAACCCCTAACCCTAACCCCCCTGACCCTAACCCTGACCCTAACCCCTGACCCTAACCCCTGACCCTAACCCCTGACCCTAACCCCTGACCCTAACCCCCCTGACCCTAACCCCTAACCCTCTCCTCCTGCTCCTCCTCCTCCTCCTAACAACAGGTGAAACACATCAGGGAGAAAACACAGAGCAGAGAGTAGAACGAGACGTTTGAAACTGTCGTCTGAGCTCCAGTTAGCCTAAAAATCCAGAGGAATGTCAGACCCACATTTAAGCTATGAATTAGTTCTAAAGATGCAGAAATACACCTATGCCCATTGATCCATTAGATAACACCCTTACCCTGTCTGTGGGACAGCTTGTAGAGTACGTCCAGCTCCAGAGGGGCACCGGCAGCACATGGTCCTGGAAGAGCTTTTGCAGAGCAGACAGGTCCACTTTAAAAAAGAAAAAAAAAAAAAAAAAAACCTCTGTCGGGTCAAAGTCATAGGGGCAAAGCGTCAAGTCCCGGACATGCACCAGGTAAGAGAGCGCCCTGCTGGTAAGGGAAGCCTTGGAGTCTGGGTGGCTCAAGCCGCAAGTGACCAGCACTGCACTGCCCTGATGTTTGAAAGGATGGTTGCAATGGATGGGCGTACATCTGTAGGAAGGTTGTCCTGCCCGTCTTCGACAGCACGCTCGCAATGGCCTGGCCCACGTCCATACTCTCGGTGGGACGCAGGGTTGGTGGTGGGTTGCTTCTGGACAGTGGGGCGGGTCATGTCCTTCTCTGGCAGGTGGTTGAAGGGTCGGAAAAACTCTCAGTTACCTCATTTAGCAGTTCGGCCGCAAGTGTGCCATACAAGCTTGGATTTTTCAGGCTGAAGTCCGGCTCTGTCAGGCTGCTGGGGACGGCGTAGAGCGTCAGGACGTAGCCGCCTTCAACGTTTGATATTTTGTGGCCCAGGCAATTTCTAAGTGCCGCCACGCCTTCTGGGCTGCAGCGTGGCAACCACACGGGACAGGTTCAAATAGATCTCTGCAACCATGCCCCTCGTGTGACGCAACTGGATCATGACGCCGTCGACATCAAACGTATACCGGACGCAGTGGGGATTGGCGAGGCTGGTGCAGGGTGCGGTCCAGTGAAAGTCGGCATGAAGGAATTGGCCAAAGTCTCTGTGATTGCCGACCTCCCTCAGGAGAGCTTTGGTGTTGTCTGAGGCCACGGGGGTGAAGTCTGCGTCCGGTGCGGGCAGAGAATTGGCGAGGCGCCGGGCCGACATCGTCTCAATCTGCCACCTTTCTCCCCAAGAAGAAAGAAGAACGTTAAATTCATCGACAAATAGGAGAGAATTTAATGATGTAGTCCAAACGCATTTATTTAAAAGTACTTTACCAGTTTATTACAATTGCAGGAGGCCCACCTTCATATTTATTTCAATGCAAAGAGACCCGGGTTGCAGGTGTGGAACTCTTTAATGCTAGGAAGTGTCATTTTGCGCTCCAATCAGCTTCAAACTTAACCAGATGACTAACGCTAAATCAGGCGAGTACCACCCATGTGTAGAGTGAAGAAACGGATGACGGACTCCACCCCATAGTTGGAAAAGATCAAGGTTTTTTTCAACCATTTAACAAGGAAAATGAAAAGGTGCGAATGAACTGAAAATGACTCACTTTTGGTTCTCTGGGTCTGTCTGAAGGAGCCCCTCTTCCTCCTCTCTCCTCCTCCTCCTCCTCCTCCTCCTCCTCCTGTTCCCCTAGTACGGCGTCGGCGTCTTTTTCCCCTCCTCCTGCTCCTCCTCCTCCTCCTAACAACAGGTGAAACACATCAGGGAGAAAACACAGAGCAGAGAGTAGAACGAGACGTTTGAAACTGTCGTCTGAGCTCCAGTTAGCCTAAAAATCCAGAGGAATTTCAGACCCACATTTAAGCCAAGAATTAGTTCTGATGATGCAGAAATACACCGATGCCCATGGATCAATTGGATAACACCCTTACCGTCTGTGGGACAGCTTGTAGAGTACGTCCAGCTCAGTTCTGGGCCCAGTCTGGGCCTGTGGCTTGGAGCCTCCTCGCCCTCCATCCTCTCCTGACCTGCTCTCTGCACATGGAAACAAACAGCACAACAGAACGTTGTTGTTGTTGTTGTTGTTTTTTGATCTATGGATTGACTGGCTCACATCAAATTAGGCCAAGTTAAATTGATACATCTCAGTACATCATTTAATTCAGATGACGTACAGACCAAGCAGGTGCTTCTCATCTTGCGTTAGTGTGTTAAATGACATGCAAACGACCCACACACGACTTCTTAAACAATTGACTACTTCAATTTCGAGCCATGTGTTGACCGCCACCCTAACAGACCAAAAACGTCATGAAAACGCACAGGGACTTGCAAAAGCACTCGATTTCTGAATTGACTGAAATAACGTCGACACAAAACTATAAATTCAGTACCTGCGGGTTAAAAGAAAGAAGGGATTTGGGTTGTTCCTCACCTCGAAGATCGAGATCTCCTCTGTGAAACGCAGCTGCTGCTGCCTCATGTGGCTCTCCTCCCTCTGACTTCCTGTGGCTCACACTGATTGCACCTCTTGGGCCAGCTGCGTGACCACTCCCACGTGCAGCCAGGATAAAGGTGCTGCAGGGGGCAAAGAAAGAATGTTGAGGGCTGGCACCCTTAAAAACATGAATTAAAAATAGAAAATAAAAATTGTATTTCTTTGAAATTGTAACAATAAATGAAGTGCATTGAGACAACTCTGACTGCTTTACCAGTTCATTAAAATTGCATTATTCAGGAGGCCCACCTTCATATTTATTTATATTCATTGCCAGGCTGGCTTCGCAATGACAGATGTGCTAGGAGACGTTGCCAGGCAGTTTCCTAACCCAACCGGGCTATAACAGCAATGCCCCCGGGAGCATTTAATCAGTACTTCCACTTTTACCAGAGTATTCTTTAACACAAGTATCTGTACTTCTACTTAAGTACGGAAAGGGTTAGGGTTACAAGTACAGATACTTGTGTTAAAGAATACTCTGGTAAAAGTGGAAGTACTGATTAAACTTCTTTACTCAAGTAAAAGTAACAAAGTACAGGCTTGGAAATTTACTTAAAGTATAAAAGTAAAAGTAGCCTTGCGAAAGCTACCTGGAGCACAAAAATGTTACTAGAGAGACACTGAGGAACTTCAGTGGACATGGAGGACACGTCTTTATATGGCAAAGGCTACATTTTAAATGGATTTCTGCCAACAGGCCTAAAACATAACATATATGATTATTATGACAGAAACTGGGACTCCAGGTTAATAAGATTCTGACTCATTAGTAAGATATGAATTCAGTGCGTCTCTCTCTCTGTGTGTGTGCGTGTCCCTCTCTCTGTGTGTGTGCGTGTCTGTAGTCAGAACATAGCCTCAGACCCGATACCTTCTAACACACGCTTTTAGCTGGTCTGCAACACAGACCACAGCGATGCAACGTACATGGATTCATTGTAGGCTACTCGCGTTTCCAGGTGCTCGCAGCCAGCCACTCTGCCCACACGAGCACACCTTGCCACGGCTAGAGCACGCAACAACTGCCACCACAAAGTCGTTTCTGCAAACACACTTGACTCACCCCTCTCTGTCTTCTTTTGCCTTTGACTGTCACTCCTTTCCAACAACGCACTGGGCGGATATATTCCTCCGTTAGCTACAACTCCACCGGCGCCGCTGACGAAGATAAACAACTGTGTCAACTTCCTGTCATGAAATTGACATGTGACTTCCTTGGATATCAAATTAAAGCATCAAAACGGAAGTTGCTGTCTCTTTTGTTGTAATGTCTTGGAAAACAGATCCACTTTTTTAAATTGTCTTCTTTTAAATAACTTGTGTGTGTGTGTGTGTGTGTGTGTGTGTGTGGTGTGTGTGTGTGTGTGTGTGTTGTGTGTGTGTGCGTGCGTGTTGCGTGCTTAGACTTGGACTCTCGTATTGAAATTTCCAGCAGCACTTTAGGCAAGAGAAAAAAATGAAAAAAATAGAAAAAGACCGTATAAGACAACAAAAATAACAATAATCACACCTATGGAACATTTGTCAAATAAACAGAAAAGACCATCGACGATCATTAAAGTGTCAGGTTGAGTCCAGTACTGAGTGATAAAGGGACCAGGTGTTCATTGAAGTCCAGTTGTGCATGTATGTATTTCCTGTGTGTGTACTGTTGTATGTCTACTGTGTGTATGTATTTACTGTGTGTGTTGTATGGTACTGTGTGTGTGTATGTGTGTATGTGTACTGTGTGTATCATGTAATGGTGTACTGGGTTTGCATGTGTAGGTGTGTGTATTTATGCATGTATGTATTGTGTGGTGTGTGTGTGTGTGTGGTGTGTGTGGTGTGTTGTGTTGTGTGGTGTGTGTGTGGGTGTGTGTGTGTGTCTCTCACTCACTCACACAACTCCCTCCCAAGGCCCAGTAACTGCTCGGGTCTGACCTTTGACCTCCATGGCTACAGGCCTCCACTCTAAGCCCCAAAACCAGGACTGAGGCTGGGATAACACCCTCCAGCACCCACATGCTCCCTGCTGAGGCCCAGTAACTGGCTCTGAGTCTGACCTCTGACCTCCAGGGCTCTCAGCCTGCTCCATAAGGCCCAAAAAGAAGAGCAATGGGTGCAAACTGGCTAAAACACCCTCTCCTAGCCCTAACCGTAACCCGCACAGACTTGTGCTCAGCACCACTGGAAAGCCAGTAAGTGCTTTTGGGGGGGTGCGTCTAACTGCCTCGCCTCTGGCACCTTCACGTCAAAAGTTACAGGCCAGAGAAAAAGTGCCCCCGGGGTGCACTTCTGCTTCAACCCTCTATCCTGCAGGCCCTTGCTACGAGCAGTTACACATATGTACACGTCCTTTGCTACAGAGAGCAGCTCTGATGTTGCCGTCCCTCTGGTGGCCGCCGGGGACACCGCACCCTCTGACACTTAGAAAAATTGTGTGAAATCTTGCTACAAAGGCTACACATGTGATACTGTGTGTATCCATGGAGTCTCTGGCTCTCTGTATCTCTCTGTCTCTGTGTGTTGTGCGTGCGTGCTTAGACTTGGACTCCTCTGTATTGAAATTTGCAGCCGCACTTTTAGCAAGAGAAAAATAAATGAAAAAATAGAAAAAAAGACAGTATAAAGACAACAAAGTAACAATAATAACAAATATAAACATTTGTCAAATAAACAAAGAAAGACCATCGACTATCATTAAAGTGTCAGTGTTGAGTCCAGTACTGAAGTGATAAAGGGACCAGGTGTGAATTGAAGTCCAGGTGTGCATGTATGTATGTCTGTGTGTGTACTGTGTGTATGTCTACTGTGTGTATGTATGTGTACTGTGTGTGGTATGTGTACTGTGTGTGTGTATGTGTGTATGGTACTGTGTGTATCTATGTATGCGTACTGTATGTTTGCATGTATGTATGTATGTATGCATGTATGTATTGTGTTGTGTGTGTGTGTGGGTGTTGTGTGTGTGTGTGTGTCTCTCACTCACTCACACACACTCCCTCCTAGCCCAGTAACTGGCTCTGGGTCTGACCTTTGACCTCCATGGCTACAGGCCTCCACTCTAAGCCCAATAACCAGGACTGAGGCTGGGTTAACACCTCCAGCACCCACATGCTCCCTGCTGAGGCCCAGCAACTGGCTCTGAGTCTGGCCTCTGACCTCCAGGGCTCTCAGCCTGCTCCATAAGGCCCAAAAAGATGCAAATGGGTGCAAACTGGCTAAAACAACCCTCGCCTGGCCTAACCGTAACCCGCACAGACTTGTGCTCGGCACACTGGAAAGCCAGTAAGTGCTTTTGGGGGGGTGCGTCTAACTGCCTCGCCTCTGGCACCTTCACGTCAAAAGTTACAGGCCAGAGAAAAAGTGCCCCCGGGTGCACTTCTGCTTCAACCCTCTATCCTGCAGGCCCTTGCTACGAGCAGTTACACATATGTACCGTCCTTTGCTACAGAGAGCAGCTCTGATGTTGCCGTCCCTCTGGTGGCCGCCGGGGACACCGCACCCTCTGACACTTAGAAAAATTGTGTGAAATCTTGCTACAAAGGCTACACATGTGATACTGTGTGTATCCATGGAGTCTCTGGCTCTCTGTATCTCTCTGTCTCTGTGTGTGTGTGCGTGCGTGCTTAGACTTGGACTCCTCTGTATTGAAATTTGCAGCCGCACTTTTAGCAAGAGAAAAATAAATGAAAAATAGAAAAAAACAGTATAAAGACAACAAAGTAAACTATAACAAATATGAGAACATTTGTCAATAAACAAAGAAAAGACCATCGACTATCATTAAAGTGTCAGTGTTGAGTCCAGTACTGAAGTGATAAAGGGACCAGGTGTGAATTGAAGTCCAGGTGTGCATGTATGTATGTCTGTGTGTGTACTGTGTGTATGTCTACTGTGTGTATGTATGTGTACTGTGTGTGTGTATTTGTACTGTGTGTGTGTATGTGTGTATGTGTACTTGTGTATCTATGTATGCGTACTGTATGTTTGCATGTATGTATGTATTATGCATGTATGTATTGTGTGTGTGTGTGTGGTGTGGTGTTCTGTGTTGTGTGTGTGTCTCTCTCACTCACTCACCACACTCCCTCCCTAGGCCCAGTAACTGGTCTGGGTCTGACCTTTGACCTCCATGGCTACAGGCCTCCACTCTAAGCCCCAATAACCAGGACTGAGCTGGGTTAACACCTCCAGCACCCACATGCTCCCGCTGAGGCCACAGCAACTGGCTCTGATTCTGGGTCTGGCCTCTACCTCCAGGCTCTCAGCCTGCTCCATAAGGCCCAAAAAGATGCAAATGGGTGCAACTGGCTAAAACAACCCTCGCCTGGCCCTAACCGTAACCCGCACAGACTTGTGCTCGGCCCACTGGAAAGCCAGTAAGTGCTTTTGGGGGGGTGCGTCTAACTGCCTCGCCTCTGGCACCTTCACGTCAAAGTTACAGGCCAGAGAAAAAAGTGCCCCCGGGGTGCACTTCTGCTTCAACCCTCTATCCTGCAGGCCCTTGCTACGAGCAGTTACACATATGTACACGTCCTTTGCTACAGAGAGCAGTCTGAGGTTGCCGTCCCTCTGGTGGCCGCCGGGGACACCGCCCCTCGACACTTAGAAAATTGTGTGAAATCTTGCTACAAAGGCTACACATGTGATACTGTGTGTATCCATGGAGT
>NW_022603166.1:0-35925 GCF_008692095.1 Etheostoma spectabile
ATGCAAGTGAACCACACACTGAGCATTTCCAGCTTGCTGTTTCAACCTTGCACACAATTTACGACTAGATAAGATTTTAGGGAGGAGGACTGGTCCTTCTGTGGACACATCAGTCTGTGTGAGATCATCATCATCATCTCTCTCTCTCCTCACTCGCTGTCCTGTCAGCTGCTCAATTTTCACCTTCTTCTAAATATAAGAAAGCAGAACCAGGAAACCCAAGATGTTATGTGGTGTCTCCATTATAACTGAGACCAGGAAGTGTTGGTGAGTTTGGATATTCTGTCCAACTAAACAAGCGACCATCTCCATCGCGTGATGAGTTTTTTTGTGCGTTTGACAGTGCAGTGTTAAAACAAACCCAACCAAATTTTTGTTACTAGGACACTAATGCATTTAATCGACAGGTTTGGGAAGAAAAAATGGTATTGGAATACTCTAACTGTGTGTGTCTGCTGTGACATAGTCTCACTCTAAGTGAACAATCCAAACGGCATGTACAAGTACAGTACTTGGTACTATTACTTACTATTTTCCACCACACTAGCTTCTTATGTAAAACTTGAACAGTAAAGGTCTTTCCTCAAAAACACAGGAGACTGTCAGTCTCTCCCACTGAGCGAAAGCTTTGATAACTCACAAATAGAGCTTCTTTCCGATCAAAGCACTGTCCTCGGAGAGACGCGTGTAAACTCAAACAACATATATTTCAAGCGCGAACACAGAAATGTGGCCTCGCTCTTTCCTTGTGAAGATGTTATTATAAAACGCTGAAGCAAAGGAAATAGTTTTGTCCCAATGCAGAATGCAGGTCAAAAACCGCTCCGACTGCTGGGATTTTATTCCCTAGATAGACTCCTTCTGATGCAGGCTGGATCATATTAATGTTTCTCCTTTACTCCTGACATCTAATTGCCCCACCTTTGTGTTTGGCCCAGAAATCCCTGATTTGAATAGCATTATACAGGATCGCATACAACTACAATGTAGGACATATTTAGTTGAATTTTAAGCTGCACTGCAGCAAACCTTTCCAAAGTATACTACTGGAAGTGTCTGCAATAAAGTTCTCTGCTCGCCTTGTTACTCTGCAGCCGTGAAAGAAGTATTCAGAGCCTTCACTTAGGTAGAAGTACTAATACCCACTGTAAATCACTCTGTTCCAAATAAAAGTCCCGCATTGAAAATGTTCCTAAGTAAAGTATATAAGTAATCAGAAAATGTACTTAAAGTATTAAAAGTAAAATTCGATGCAGTAAAGTCCTCCCACTTTATAAACTGGAAAGGATCCAAACAGTTTGTGTTTAAGGGTCTCATCATTTCAGCTGGACTTGTGGGCTGTTACATTGTTGGCTAGTGTCATTTATAAAAAACATCAGATTTCATAAACTACATGTGTTTTTGTGGGACATGTTAGTGCGTATAGTAACAAGTAACCAAAGCTGTCAGATGAATGTAGTGGTAAAAAGTACAATACTTCTCTCTGAAATGTAGGGAAGTAGAAGTAGAAAGGCATGAAAGAAAAGACCCAAGTAAAAGTACTTCACATTTGTACAAGTACAGTACTTAAGTTCATGCACTTAGTTCCATTCCACCACTGCTCCTCTGAGTTGGTTTGGCAGTGCAGAGAGAATTGTGATCAAACGGCGTCACCTTTGTCTGCTTTGTGTCATATTCTTCATATGGAAACATCCCTCAGCATGTCTCATGCGGATGATGAGGAATATTGAGGCGACGCCGAATCCCCGCATGGCCTGTTACCCTAGTGACAAAGTGACTTTGAAGGTTTAGAAATGCCCACCAACCCACACACACACACACACACACACACACCCACACACACACACACATACATGTATCTAATCCATATGCAAGGACAGCAGAGGCTGCAGGCTGAAGAGGTTATTCAACCCCATAGGGAGTCTATGAGATAAAATAACTTTTTCTATGGCTAAATGTCACTCTAAGTGGTGTGTGCGTGTGTTTGTTGTGGGTGTGTGTGTGTGTGTGTGTATGTTGTGTTTGTTGTGTGTGTGTTGTGTGTGTGTTGTGTGTGAAATAACTTCATTTGCTGAAAGCTTTTACTGTAGATAAATTGCCAGGGTCCACAGCTGCCTCTGGTTGCTTTTAATAAACACTCTCCATTCAGCTACACTACCTACATACACACTTGTTTACTATATTGTTAACAAAAATCTTTTTTACAAAATCAAAATTGACAACACGCTTTTTTTCATCGTTTAGTGAACATGCGTGTTGAATAATCCAACCCAGTCTTACAGCAGTTTGAAATGGTCATGTTATTTAATCTATTGATTCGTGTACATGGACACGTTCATGTCGTTTTTTGTGGTGGTGAGCACAAATATTTCAATGGGAAGCATCTATTGTGATCACAGCACGACTACGGTAACGAGTAGTATGAAAAGCCGAAAAGCCGCACAGGGAGGCTGGCTGGGTTGGTGGATGGCTCAAACACACAGTACTACCCTTGTTCCGTCTCCTGGACTGGGGATCGTGTCCCTGCTTGTGACTGTCCTTTCCCCGTTTCTTGTTTGTCTAAACCCAACCGCTGTTGTCGCACGTCCCCAGAGGCCGCCGCCGTGGCCTGTGTGTGGCGTTTCATTTTTAAATGTAATATGCCCAACCATTTTGCTAAAGTGTGCAGGACACAAACACAGTAACCAAAGACAAAATACAACCCAAGAGAGTGCATGCTGTCTTAGACGGAGGCGAGCAGCCCCCAGATGAACTATCACAAATGCTATCACCGCCAAAGAACAGGCATACGCAGAGGTGCTAATAAGGGATACGATGCATAATTGAAATCTAAAATAGACAAGGGTCCCCAGGCCAACATAATACCACCAACACATTCCACAAAGTGTTTGGCAATAAAGTTCTACCCCCCAGACAGTACTATCTCAGGATAAGGTGGACAGAGACTGGTATGTGGAAGGGTCATGCACTCACATGCAGATACAAAGAAAACATTATCAAGTCATGCTAGACTTTGACATAGTCTATTCAAGGAATGCACCTCCGGTTTTTGGAATGCAAACATGTCTAGATCTGGACACGGTCAAGCTAGTACACATGGTCAACCCACTTCAATTCAATTCAATTCAATTTTATTTATAGTATCATTCATAACAAGAGTTATCTCAAGACACTTACAGATAGACCACACTCCAGAATTTACAAGGACCCAACAGTTCTAATAGTTTCCTCCAGAGCAAGCAACAGTGCGACAGTGGCGAGGAAAAACTTCCTTTTAGCAGAAACCTCGGTCAGACCCAGGCTCTTGGTAGGCGGTGTCTGACGGGCCGTTTGGGGTTAGAATGGCAATAAAAATAGAAAAAATATCACTTCCACACCTAGCATCACAGATGAGTTTGCCGACGTATTTGAAGGCATAGGACTGTTTCTTGGGGAGTGCACCCCTTCTTCAACTTGCCACAACACCAGTGGTGTGTCCGCCTTGCCACATCCCATATGCTCTGCGAAGCAGACTCAAGTGAACTAAAAAGGACGTTATACAGAAATTCACAGATCCAACTGAGTGGGTAAATGCTTGGTAGTGGCAAAAAAGCCAACAACAGGGATGCTAGAATGTTCGACCCCCACGCTCTAAACAAGCCATTCAAAGACCCCACTATCTGCTCCCCACTCTAGATGACGTCACACCAAGACTAGCCGGTGTGCAATACTTCGGCCTACTAGATGCCAGGTCTGGGTACTGGGCGATAAAACTCAGCACAAGTCATCCATGCTGACTACATTTAAAACCATCTATGGCAGATATCGTTTGAAGAGGCTCCCTTTCAGGATCATATCTGCACAGGACAAGTTTCAGAGGAGAGTCAGTGAGGCTTACGAGGGGCTTGCACGCGTCGCCGCCATTATGGAAGACATCTTGGTGAATGGGCGCACCAAGCATGACGCCAACCTGTGTGGCATGCTGGAGAAAACAGGAGAGAAAGGCATGAAGCTGAACAAGGATAAAGTGAGCTACTTTGAGCACAGGCTGACACAAGAAGGCATCCAACCTGACCCCAACAAAATCAAGGCCATAAAAGACATGGCTCCCCCACGCAACAGAGCAGAGCTGGAGACTATACTGGGCATGCTCACTTACCTCTACAGGTTTGCCCCCAAACTCTCAGAGGCCACAGATCCACTCCGACAGCTGCTAAAGGAGGGCAACGAGTCGGTATGGGACTCAAACCTTAACGTTGCATTGCCCGGTTACAGTTCATGATACTACAGCTGCAAAGGTCTGACATCATCATTACACACAAGCCCAGTTCTGGGAGCCCGTTCCCAATACTGGGAACCACAAGGGATCAGCAATAGAAATTCTCTGTTCTCTAAACATAGACTGTATACAATATGTTTTAAAGTGCTCCCAGCTCTGCACTGCTCTCCCTTCTCTTCATTGGAGCCTCTATGTTTACAGGCTTGTGATGATGCGCAATGGGCTATAGGTGCCGAAAAAAAATCTGTTTGGTAGTGCCAATTATTGTTTGTTTTGTCATGGTTAATGTGCACTTTTGTGAGAAAAATCGTTGATTGAGAATCATGATATCAATTATAAGCTACAAAAAATTGTGATTCATTTTTTTCCCCAAATCGTGCAGGCCTTGTAATAAATATAATAATAATAATAATGTATACTTTATTAGTCCTGCAAGGGGAAATTACAATATACACTTTGTTGTTATTACACACATCACACACAGGCCTGAATTACACACACATGCTCAGTACCTGTACATGCACTAATGGAGAGGGGGCTGCCCATGGAAAGGTGCCCCGAGCAGTTGGGGGTTCGGTGCCTTGCTCAAGAGCCCTGGCAGTGCCCAGGAGGTGAACTGGCATCTCTCCAGCTACCAGTCCACCACCATACTTTGGTCTACACAGGGATTGCACCATACGGACCCTCCAGTTCCCAACCCAACTCCCTACAGACTGAGCTACTGCCACCCTTGTAGTAACGAATTCCCTTTTGGCGATGATCACTTTTTGGCAGGATACCGGTAGCCCACTGTGAAGACATGCTTGGGCACCCGTTCTCATTTGGAGCTCGTCAAATACTCGCTTGGATAGTCGCTCTAAGTGTCAGATACTGACGTAAAAGCAGCAGCTTGCCTGCAGTGCTGTAATGCTAGGTTTCCACACAGCGAAACACCCCGAAAATGCAGATTTTCAGCCTGCAAAATTTTGCCTCAGGGGCGTGGTCGCAAAAACAACACGCAAGACAAACCTGACTGCTAGGCAACAACAGAAGAGTTAGAGCTACGTAGCAGAAGTAGCTGACAGGTAGCTTAATGATGATCTCCAGCAATGTAGCCTAGCTACATTATATATAGAATACACAGTAGATAGATAGATAGATAGATAGATAGATAGATAGATAGACAGATAGACAGATAGACAGATAGATAGATAGATGAATGACCTAATAAACCCACCACACAAATAAACGTACAGATGAGTAGAGAGAGTCTCCTCATGTGCGTCTCTCACTTCCATCCGCCAGCAGGGGAGGTGAGCTTAGTGTCACCCAGTGGGTGCTGAGATGCTAGTGTGATGGGATGAATGAGGTGTGTTTTGTGAGCAGCAGGAGGAGAAAGCAAACTCTGTTGACTCTGGCTTTGATTTATTCCACGACTTGCAGCGAGGAAGCCTGTCCGTCCTCCCTGCAGATGTGTCCCTTACAACATGCGGAGTGTCTGTTCTGTGGATTAGAGCTGTATACTGCTGAAAACTGCTTTAAGGATATTGCATGATCGATTTAGCGGCCATTTACAGCTGCGTCAGACAGTTTGTTATGTGGAAGTACTCCCTTGTTCTCACTGTGGATCACACACTGAGGCTGGAACAGAATTTGGCTATAAATAGGTTGATCAACAGATACAGTGTGAACAATGCCCAACTCTTATAGAAGACATAGGTACAAAATATTTTATTTTATTTTATTTAAACAAAGGACACATTGACTATAAAGTCCATAAATTGTAAAAAAAATATAGAAAAAAAGATGGATGACGCATCTCCACTTTCTCCCACTGTACAAACTGAAGCCAAATCTCCCAGATAGGGGCGCGGCCATTTTGTAATTTTGGACCCAGGTCTGTACAGTAGGGATTGGGCGGTGGAGCCACAGTATCAAAGTCCCGCCCATACAACCTCACTGCCTGACCAATCGCTAGTCAATCACTGCTGTCAATCATGATGTTCCGCCCGTTATATAGCATCAACTAAATGGAGCGCGTCAGCGTCAGTTCTGGCGGGCCAAGGAGTCAAGGCGCTGCTTTCGCTATTGGCCATCAACACGGTCTCATCAGCTGAGCTCCAACAGCTGATCGGCATCAGTGCATCAGCTGGTCAACTCCCCTTGCTGCTAAATGGCTACACTCAAACAAAGCTGCTTTAGTTTGCTCCTAACTGCTTGCTGTTCACATCTATGTTACCCACCTCCTCCCCTGCTCCTCCTTGTCGTGTATAATGTGGCGTTTGCTTCTATGTCATCGTTGCTGCTCTGTTCATATGGGGGACTAGTTTACCTCTCCCAGCCTTAAACTGTGTGAGCGTCCCCTTATGCTGCTCCTGCTGTCCCCAATGCTGCTTGATTAATAAAAACATTCTTGGCAAATGCTTTTGCTTTTGTCCGTCTTGCACCTGTCCAAGAATTTCACCTCTAGCGGCACAATATGAATGCCCCCCCGGCAGGCCCTCTTAATCATGGCCCCAAATCAAAAATCTGAAAACCCACAAAATAGAACCGGAGTCCTATTCCATTATTCCTAACTGGGGTATTCAGGCGACCGGGCCTGCTTTGAACACTAATTTTTTCACTGCTCCGCCAAATTGACTTTGTAAATTATTTATAACATTTCTTAAAGTTTTTCATTGTATGCGTTGTTTCTTGACTTAATAGACCTGACAGACCTAATAAAAAAACGTATCAGAAATATTAACTCTTAAATTGACCAGAACTACCAAAATGACAGGAACCATCTTAGTGAAAATAATATTGAGGTTTACTTTGTTTTTTGTTAGTTCCCACCGCTGACATGGAGGGGGCGGGGCTTATGACCTATACTGCAGCCAGCCACCTGTTTGGTTTTGTCCTAACCAGTTAGAAGTGAGTAATGTACCTGTACTGCTGGCATCAGCATGGAATCTGTGGTACCTGTGAAGCATGTTTTTTCATATTCATGTCAATTTATAATTGGTATTTTTGTAAATCATGTAATCTTGTAAATCTGACGGGTTGTTTCTCTTAGGCTACATCCACTCTATGTTTGTTTAAAATCAATGTTTTTTGCAACGTTTACAACTTCTGAGGCTCTAAAATCAAGATAAATGGAAACACCGCTGCCCCTGTTTAGGTGAAGTGGAGAAGGCAGAAACTGAGACATTTAGAAACAACGGCACACATCAGTCAGTGTTATCGGTTAGGTAAGCTTACATACCTTTCAGTAACAGTTCCACCTCATTGTTGGTCTAATATAAATAAATCCCTGCTCTTATTTTTCACAATTGTTGTTCTTTCTCCAAATTATTTAATTTCACCCACAGAATACTCTCGCATTGCCAGACCTTCCTCCACAGCACTGCAAGGAAGGTCTGGCTAGTTCACACAATATTCAGGGATTGGGGCACCGAGCAGAGCAGCCTCTGCTAAATAGCCTCCGGAAGGAACTTGTTTGGTGGAACGTGTAGGTTCAAAAGTTGCTTTAGTCGTGCAACAGAAATCTCTGATTGGACAGGTAGTTTAGCGAGTTGTTGGATTTACCCTGCAGAGATCTGAGGACCAGGTAACCATGTCCTCCTTAGAACGCCAACACAAAGAGGAGTAATGGACATCCGAAAATAGTGAAATCTGGCGGAACTACAGTCAGAACGAGAGCAATCCTGGAAGTTGAACGTAGTGGATATGCACAAGACCAGTGTATGTGAAAAATCATGTGGAATGTGTTGTCAGACGTGTTATTATGAACAGATAATAATTCTTCTACGTGCAGCAAAATGCTTGTGTGGACCATTATCAACCCATTAATATCAAGTTGGATAGACAAAATATTGAAAGCTATTATCTCAGTGTACCAATATACTGGTAATTGAGTTTATCTATCTCTGAACTGCAGTTTTAGGTCAACTGTCTTTACGTAAATTAAATCATAAAACATTGCGTATATGAAATTATCGGTGTCATATCAATACAAATCATTTAAAGTTTAATTACAGTACATTTTCATGTGTTTGTAATCGAGCAGAGCCGGAGAGTGGAACAGAGCAGTACAGTAGTCTTTACACCTGGGAGTTCCACCTGGATCCCCCTTACTTTCCCTGTTAATACATCCACCTGATCTGGCCGCTGCACTACCTTTTCCAGGAACCATGGTTACACACTGTTTTGTTTACCACTGGACGCTCCGAGGAAAAGAGAAGCTATTTAGCGATGGCGGCTCGGCGACACGATGACCCATTGAGTGCTTTTGCAGAAGTAGTTTGGATGGCTCAGCTAGCAGAACCCCCCACCCCCACCCCTCTCGCCCATCTGTGTAAACAGTTTATTTGTTGTCTGCTTTTATTGCGGTTCATAAGGTGATGATGAAATGGTGGCACCTTTTAGAAAAAAACTGCAATATACAAAATGGGACAGGGAGCAGTATGAAGTCCAGCCCAGAGCTTTTAACAGTTTCATTCTGCTGACCTTTCTCAACAGAACAATAACTCGGTGCTGCTGGCCTCCTAACAATCATATCTTCTATTGGTATATATTATATACAGTTTGATTCAACACTTTTTCTTAATGCGCTTTACAGTGTGCTAGTAGCCCCAAAATCTGGGGCAGATTTAAAATTTGGGGATCCTGCGTAGGTATTCCTATGGCAGTGTTTTTTCAAATGGGGGTATGCATACCCTAGGGGTACTTTGGAGTACTGCAAGGGGTATGTGTGCGTGTTAAAAGGATTTTTAATCCTCTGAGGACAAAAGATGCACCGGCAGGTTCAAGAAATGTTGGACAACACTACCACTCAAAAAGCAATATTACAAAATGTTTTTTAGACATTTTTTTACTATTTTTTATTCCTATATTCTTACTTTTGTAAACCCAAGGCTTTTTGAAACTAATTTCCAGCACCAAAACAATTGTCTTTTTTAGACATATTTCCGCATTAGGCCAAATTATCTCTTTGAAAATTGCTCTGGAACCATATTTGGGCGTCATTTTACAAAAAGCTGAGATTCTTTTGAACATTTTCATATGAAACACATGGAGATCCGGTATATGCAACTACCCTTAAAATGAGAATTCAAGAAGATGTCTAAAAATGCCCTTAGACCTCATCCAAAAGATAAGTATTGCATAATTTCTTTTAAAAATATACAGTCCCTGACAAAAGTCTTGTTGCTTGTGTACAAATTGACCTGAAGTGCCGCTGAAATATTTTTCTAATCAAGATTTATTTACAAGAAATGGCTCATTTTAATCCCAACAGCTTTTGTAATAATGTTTCAGTGCAAAAAGAAACTGTCAAAAAGTATTCTAATATTCACAGCTTGGTAAAGCCCATTGAGTCAGTTTTTGCAAAGACATAAGTGTTGTCGCCTTGTCCTATGAGCTTCACCTGTGACTAATAATGGATCAATCAGGTCTCAGGTGTGTATAAAAACAACCCCAGTACACTAGACCTTCACATCAACTGCAACTAGACCTCTGCAAACATGCCTAAGATTCACCCTGAGACTAAAGTCTTGATTATCAAGAGGCTGAAGACCAGATCCACTGCTGATGTGGCAGACACCTTCAATGTGTCTCAGCGTCAAGTACAGAGGATTAAAAAAACATTTGAAGACACTGGAGATGTTTTTGACAAGCCCAGGTCAGGCAGACCCCGCAAGACAACTGCTCGAGAGGACCGTTTGTTGGCTCGAAAATCCAAGGCCAGCCCATTTTCCACTACAGCAGAGCTCCACCAGACCTGGTCCCCTGAAGTCCCTGTGTCAACCAGAACGGTTTGTCGGATTCTGTCTCGAAATGGCCTCCATGGTCAAATCAGTGCCCAGAAGCCAGCACTAAACAAAAGACATTTGAAAAACCGTGTGGCATTTGCCAAGGCCCACAGCCTGCTAAAAGGATGGACGCTGAAGAAGTGGAAGAAAGTGGATTTTTCAGATTAATCTTCTGTTGAATTACACCACAGTCGCCGCAAATATTTCAGGAGACCTACTGGAGCCCGCATGGATCCAAGATTCACCCAGAAAACAGTGAAGTTTGGTGGCGGAAAAATCATGGTCTGGGGTTACATCCAGTATGGGGGTGTGCGAGAGATCTGCAGGGTGGAAGGCAACATCAAATACCAAGAAATCTTAGCTACCTCTTATTCCCAACATAAAAGATGCCAATTCTCCAGCAGGATGGTGCTCCATTGCATACTTCCATCTCCACTTCAAAGTTCCTCAAGGCGAAGAAGATCAAGATGCTCCAGGATTGGCCGGCCCAGTCACCAGACATGAACGTCATTGAGCATATGTGGGGTAGGATGAAAGAGGAAGCATGGAAGACCAAACCAAAGAATATTGATGAACTCTGGGAGGCATGCAAGACTGCTTTCCTAGCTATTCCTGATGACTTCATCAATACATTGTATGAATCCTTGCCAAACCACATGGATGCAGTCCTTCAAGCTCATGGAAAGCACCACTATTTAATTTGCTGACATATTTTAGTATTTGTAGTAAATTTGTTCAATTTGTGTATAGGCGACAAAACTTTGTTCTTGCCTAAATTTGACCTTTCTGTCTTGTTTAAATAATTTAAAAAAATTTTTGTGAAACTAATTTATTTCAGTGCATTGAACATCATTTGGGAGGGTTTTAGCTTTTCATATGAGCTATTTCTTACACCAATTGATTAATTAAAGTCAGGTTAATAGCAGGTGTTTCTACAAAAATAGATAAGCAACAAGACTTTTGTCAGGGACTGTACTGTAATAATGGATGGATTTATTGAATTTATTGATTCTATACATTTAAAATAGCATTAAAGTGTTTTTCAGTTACAAGTTGCTGTTCAGGAAGTCAGACACTGTAATGTACCTCTTTAATTGCATTAGTGAAAAAAGGTTAGGAGCCACTGCCCTATGGTATTAGGGTTATGCTCTCCAATTGCAATCATGTACTTTGGTTTTTGCTCTGCTTCCCTGACATTAACTGCTCACTGGACCAGTGGGGGAGGTGATTTGGTACATTTACAACATGTATTACTATTTTGAGGTAATTACAATCTAATGTATAGTTCTCAACTCTGGCAGTTGATTTCAGTGCAGAAAGCTCTAATAACCCCACTGTACTGCTCAGCAGCAATCTGCAGACAGATCCAGTTTGGAGATTAGCTAGGAGCATTTAGCCATCAAACAGACAGATACAGGAGTTGGTGGAGATTAATAATGTTGCTTTGTGTCCGCTAGCTGAATAACTGGGCAACTGTGTGCTATCATGTCACCAAACATGTTTAAAAGGTACCAGTACAGTATGTCAATGTTGTGGTTACAAGCTGCCAGAACCCCTGACTGACCACTGCTTTAACTAGAGCTTTGAATGCATGACATTCACTTGTAATTTAGTACTTATTGAGATTGCTTAGTTCATTCTTATCTTTGGAAACAACACTGACAAAACAAATCTCACCACCCGGTCCATTAGTAGCTATTCTGGAGCTTTGGATCTTATCACAAGATCATAATCATTTCCTTCATCTTGCTCTGTCTTTCTTGAATGCAGTTTTGTTCTGTTATCGTCATTATCTTTCGTCATGGTTGGGGTAGTCTGGATTGACAAAAAAGTTAATTTCAAGATAATTGCCTGGTGTCGCCGGATGTCTGTGGCGTAGTTAAGTCCATATTTTACAGTGGTCATTTGTTATGGCCCCAACACATTCTCAAAAACGGACTCGTATGAGCGTACGAAATGTATGCACACCAAAACGTAAGATATATGAAAACTAAGAGACCTCCTGCTGGTCACGTGACGGCAGCTACAATGGCTGGCTACAAGCTCCATAGTATTGCTTTGCCAGACCTGGCTAGTCCACACAGCATTCCAGGATGGGAGAACAACATGCTCTGGTTTATTGGTATTTCTTAAACCAATCACAATCGTCTTGGGCAGCAGTAGTCAATGTGTTGAATACAGCAAACAAACGTGAATAATTATGAAATATTGTGCTTAACTTTTCATGGCTTTTTGAAGGTGAAACAAGCTGTATGGCCACCAGTTCAAAACACCTAGACGGTCACATATTCTATTCTGTATTGAGGTGTGAGGACATGTGATATTAAAGTACTAACAAACTCTAAACCACATGATGTTTAGGGTCCATAGCTATTAGGGCCCTCACAGTTGGGGGCCCCAGGCAGTTAGACTACCCTGCTGAATGCTAGGCAAGGCAAGGCAAGGCAGCTTTATTTGTAGAGCACATTTCAGCAACAGGGCAATTCAAAGTGCTTTACACAAAATCATTCAAACAGATAAAACACAAGTACAAACAGTTAAAAGTCATAAGCATTAAAAATCATAAGACACATGAATAGACAGTTAAAAACAAATAGAAACCTAGGACACATAAAACACAGAATAAAAGTTACAGTGCAGCATAAGAAGAAATGAGCATTAATTTAAAGAACAGCCATCAAAAAGAAAGGTCTTCAGCCTTGATTTAAAAGAACTGAGAGTACAGCGGATCTACAGGTTTCGGGAGTTTCCAGATATGGAGCATAGAAACTGAAAGCTGCTTCACCCGGTTTAGTTCTGACTCTGGGGACAGAAAGTAGACCTGTCCCAGATGACCTGAGAGGTCTGGGGGGGTCATAGGTATTAGCAGATCAAATGTATTTGGACCTAACCGTTAGGTTTATAAACTAGCAAGAGTACTTTGAAATCTTTTGAGACACAGGAAGCCAGTGTAAAGACTTCAGAACTGGAGTGATGTGATCCAGTCTTGGTCTTAGTGAGGCTCGAGCAGCAGCGTTCTGAATCAGCTGCAGCTGTCTGATTGATTTTTTAGGGAGACCTGTAGACCCCGTTACAGTAGTCAGTCTACTGAAGATGAAAGCATGGACCAGTTTTTCCAAGTCCTGTTGACACATAGTCCTTTAACCCTTGATATGTTCTTTAGGTGATAGTAGGCTGACTTTGTAATTGTCTTAATGTGCTGTTAAAGTTCAGGTCTGAGTCCATGACTACACCCGATTTCTGGCTTTGTCTGTTGTTTTTAACATTGTTGTTTGAAGCTGAGCGCAGACTTTAATCGTTCCTCTTTTTTTCCAAAAACAACTACCTCAGTTTTTCCTTCATTTAATTTCAGAAAGTTCTGGCACATCCAGTCGTTAATTTGTTTGATGCAGTTAGTCAGTTTTTTGTATTTGACTATAGTCCCCTGGCGATAAGGTTATGTAAATTTGTGTGTCATCCGCATAACTATGGTAACTTATTTTGTTTTTCTCTCCATAATCTGTGCCAGTGGAAGCATGTAGATGTTAAACAGAAGAGGCCCCAGAATGGAGCCTTGCGGAACTCCGCACGTCATATTTGTACGCTCAGATGTATAATTACCTATTGACACAAAGTAATCCCTATTCTTTAGGTAGGATTCAAACCAGTTTAGTACTAAGCCAGAAAGTCCTACCCAGTTTTCCAATCGGTCTAGTAATATGTCATGGTCGACCGTGTCAAATGCAGCACTGAGATCAGTAATACTAAGATTGAAATTTTTGCCACTATCTGTGTTAAGGTGGATGTCATTAAAGACTTTGACAAGAGCCGTTTCAGTGCTGTGTGTGGTCGGAAACCCGACTGAAAGGTATCAAAACTGTTGCTTAGTGACAAGAAATGGTTGAGTTGTTGAAAGACTACTTTTTCAATGATTTTACTTAAAAACGGAAGGTTTGATTTGGCCTATAGTTGCTCATAGTGACTTGTCTAGGTTGTTCTTTTTTTAAAAGTGGCTTGATTACTGCAGTTTTCAGGGCCTGTGGAAAGATACCTGAAAGAAGAGATGTGTTCACAATCTGTAGAAGATCAAAGTCAAACAATTGGAAACATTTTTGAAAAGTCCCGTTGGTAGAATATCAAGGCAACAGGTCGAGGTTTTCAGATGTTGAATAATGTCCTCCAGGTTTGTATGGTTGATTGTGTGAAATTCTGTCATATTGAACTAGTTTTGCTTGAACACTGTGACAACACATGTCCTGACTTGATATGGAGGCACTGACTGTTTGTCTAATCTTCTGAATTTTGTCTTTGAAGAAGAGGCAAAGTCATTGCAGGCCTTGTAGATAAAGTTCAGATGCTACTGGTACTGGGGGTTTGTTAACCTATCAACAGTAGCAAACAAAGCACGTGAATTATTATTGTGTCTAGAGATAATATCAGAGAAGAAGGACCTTCTTGCATTCCTCAGTCCAAATTATAAATGCGAAGTCTCTCTTTATAGGTGTTATAATGGACCAGGAGATTTGTTTTTCGCCACCTTCGTTCAGCTTTCCTACACTCTCTTGTTTCTGTTCTCACCAGTAGGACATTTCTCATGAGATCTTTTTTTACCAGAGACAACTTTGACCTTAGTGGGAGCAATGGCATCAATAACATTTGTAATTTTACAGTTGAAATTGTCTACAAGCTCACTGACTGATAGCCCAGAGAGGGCGGGTGTGGAGGAGAAAAGCTGAATAAATGTTTCACTGGTGTTTTCAGTGATATACCGTTTTCTGATTATCTTTGTTTGGACACTTTTGGGCACAGAGATAGTGCCGTTAAAGAAACACAGGAATGATCAGAGAGAGCAACGTCAGTCACCACAACCTTGGAAATGTTCAGACCCTTTGAGACAATCAAGTCCAGAGTGTGTCCCTTATTGTGAGTGGGCTTCGTCACATGCTGAGTCAGTCCATAGTTCTCAAAACACAACACAGCTCTTTGGTCCCCCTGTCCTGGGGGTTGTCAACATGATGTTAAAATCACCCGCAATGATTACACAATCAAAGTTAATACAGATTATAGACAGCAGTTCAGTGAAGTCATCAATGAAGGTTGCACAATATTTAGGTGGCCTGTAGATTTTAGAAACATCGCTTGAGGGGAAGATCTTAATTGAAGAGCCACATATTCAAAAGAAGCAAACTTTCCATAACATATTTGCGTACAGTGGAATGAGACATTAAGCAAAATGGCGACTCCACCTCCTTTCTTATTCACTCTATTCTCACTCATAAAACTGAAGTTAGGGGAGCTGACTCGATGAGAACAGCAGCGCTGTTGTTATGGTCTAACCAGGTTCAGTAAAACATAAATCTAGATGTGTTTGATATAAAATCATTGATTAAAAAGATTTTCCTGCCAAAGACCTGACGTTTAGTAAGGCTAGTGTTAGTGGTTTTCATTTTTTGGGACAGGCTGTAGCTGACGAGGATGGATGCTAAATTTGCTAAGTTTGCAGTTAAGTGCTTATTCACCATTCTTTTCCTATTACCTATCACAACATAAATTGAGGAAGAGTTGAATCCACAGGGCCCGGCTTGTCTTGGAAAAAGTCATGAGTCTCTAGGCCTGGAGCCAAGGCCCGGCACATATCAGGTCATGCTTACTGGATTTTGCACACAAGCGTCCTTATCAGTCTGAGTGGAAAGAGTTTTTACTTCCTGGCAGAGGAGCCCGGCGTTTTTATTTTTGCCAGGGTTTGA
Source organism: Etheostoma spectabile (assembly GCF_008692095.1). Lineage (NCBI taxonomy): Eukaryota > Metazoa > Chordata > Actinopteri > Perciformes > Percidae > Etheostoma > Etheostoma spectabile. The sequence continues at coordinate 15,756 of NW_022603166.1, forward strand.
GAGATGGGGAAGGAAGGGGTGTAAATTTGGTTCCAGCATCTATCAGGTGATTCATGTGGTCAGTGAACTCCACATGGGGTAGGGAAAGAGGGAAAAGGGTGAGTGGAGACAGCGATGGCTCCTCAAAGGATTTGGGGTTGGTAAGAGTGTTAGAGGGGTGCTGGATGGGTGAAAAGAGAGTTGAGGTTTTGTATCTGTGCTCTGTGGTGTCCCAGGGTCAATCTTTGCTCAGGTGGGGGCTGTGGTGGATCACTGCCACACTTGTTGTGTCTTCCTTTTGTTTTGATTCGTCTTGTCTCGTGTCCTTGGCAGATGTTAGCGCAGAAAGTAAAGCAGATTAGAGGTGAACAGCTTACTCCTGGCTTGTTAAGGGAAAGTCTATCTGCTTTAAAAGATGTCTGCGCTCCCAGAAAATGTTTAAATTGTCAATGAACTGCAGAGAGTGGACGGTACATTCAGTTGAAAGCCATTTGTTTAGTGCCAACAGTCGGCTGAATCTCTCATCTCCTCTTCTGACTGACGGTATAGGACCACTGATAAACACATTTGCGTTTAGAGAGCTGACGGTGTCCAGCAGTTCCTTAAAGTCCAGTCTCTGCAATTCAGACTGTTGCTTTACAACATCATTTGACCCTATATGCAGAATAATGTTCTTCACAGTTGGGTGTTCTGCTATGATAGCTGGGATTTTTTGGGTAAAGTCAGACACCATATCTTTGGGAAAACAGAGTATTTTGGTGTTTTTACTGTTTTTTAAATCTTTTATAGCAGAGTCACCCACAATCAGGGTTTGAGGCCCAGTTGTTAGCTTTTTACTTTTTGAATTGCTCTCAGTCCTTACCCTGCTGTGTGGCGATGAAACGCAGTCCCGGTCATCAGATGACTGTCCAGCGTCTTGCAGCAGAGGAGCAAATCTGTTATCCAGTTGCACACCAGGTTGTTGGGGGGGCATTTTGTTGCTTATTTTCCCTTTTGCAGCTGTCCACGGCTGTGTCCTACTAGGTAGAGGGGTTGAAGAGGCGCTCTGCCCGGAAGATAATGCAGGCCAGCCGGTCATATCACAAATCTCAGGGCGCTGTGCCCTGCCCGTTAGTCGTCCTCCCATTCCCAGGAGAATGATTTACTCTTAGGCTTCGCACCACAAGAGTTCCAGGGAGGACTGCCACTTGTTGATTTGTTACCGTTCTACAGCCCTCCTGTTTCTTTGTAGCTTTGTGGTGCTAATTAGCCGTGTGTTAGCATGCTTTTGTCCATTGTTATGGGTCCATGGTAAAGTGGTGTCATTTCCACAAGATCCGTTAACTTCCACGTTCACTTCTAGAAGGTAAACCTTGGTTTCCAGAAGTGCAATCTTCTGAAGGAGTTTGTAGTAGTCATCCACGGAGAAAGGAGGCATCTTGCTGCTAATTAGCTTTAGCTACAGTCACTGTAGGACAGGCTTGAGCTATTGGTAGGCCACACTCACGCAGGAAAATGTTAAAATATGGCAATAGCCTACTGTGTCTACAAAAAATGTATAGTCCAGTTATTTATAAGTATCCAAGAGCCGCTGCTCATAGTTTCTCTCAGAGGAAAAGCAAGATTATCAGCAAAAATATGCAAGCAGAGGCAGGAGCAAGCAGCAAAAGCGTCTGCACTGTAAGAAGCAGGAAGCATGGATCATGAATGCTAGAAAAACATGTTAGATTTGTGGTATGAAGTCATGAGGGTAATTCCAGAGAAGCCTGATGTTGGCTTTTGGATTCTGCATAATCCCACATTACCACTTTACACAGCCTCCTACCAACACATCATCACTCAGAAGCTGCTCCATCTGTCAATGCACTCTATTTCTAATTCACCCAAAGTTTATTTTCCTTAATGTCAGTTTCTCAGAAGTAGACCTTTGGAGCTGACACATACGGCACACTAGTGATGAACTGAGGTATCCAGTTCTATTTAAGAATCATTATGCAGTGTTGAATGGAAAACTCACTAAATATAGAGTCCTTTCAGTGGCTGCATGAGGTTAAAAGACCAGGTTAGGGAGTACGGTTCCCAACTGTTCCCAGATGGCCAAAACATGAATTTCCTTCAAATAACTTTAATTAATTCATATCTTTGCTTGGGTGTGTAATTACTGACGAATACATAGTGTACCTATGGGATATCATTTCCTTTTGTGAATGTTCTCCTGGCAGTTCTCGCTTCCCCTTATTGGGAGTTATAGTAATTACATTTTAAAAACATATTAAAAAAAACATATTAAATGTTCTTCATCTGCCAGAAAGATCTTAGCTAATGCAAAGTAGAGCCTCCAGGCTTTTTTCTCATTTGATACATTTTTTTCCAGCAGTTGTACTCTCTTAGTTTGGGAGGCCTCACAGAGAACTGAACCACGACACTCGTGTGCGCTGTGGGGATTTTAGTCACGCTAAGGTTACACAAATGAAAAAATACATAAAGAAATCCAGTCCCCACCCCTCCCTCCCTACGCTCCTCCCCCAATATCTGGAATCTTAAATATATATATATATATATATATATATATATAGGTTTCTTAAAGGCTTACAAACTTTTTTAATCATTACGCGATACCATATATAGTATGTGAGGGATATAATGTGTGTGTATCAATAAAATGTTAATTTACAGCACAACTAATATTTTATTCATTATAATTTAATTGTTTGTTAACTGGGTCAGTTCTAATGTTACCATCTGAGGATTTAATAGCGGGAATATCTGCACAACAATCACTGGATCTTAATCTCATAGCAAGAAGGTGACCAGGTACCCTGAAAGTAATAGTGCTGTCTTGCTCTGTGAATTAGAAATTTGGACTTCTATTTTCGACTTCTTTGACTAATGATCGTTCTAAAGCTATCTGGTCAGTAAAATGAGTTTGTAACAGTGAGTCTAATCTGGTGAACTCAACTTCAAGGTTTTGCAGCTTCAGTGATGTAGCTTTGCGCGCGTTAGAGCAGAAAAGTATGGTTCTGCTCCTAATAAACCTTTTATCATGTCCCACAGTATCCTAGTGTCTTCTACAGAGCCAACTTTAATTTCTGCAATATCCAGAATTCTGCAGTAAACTGATATAGGATTCATTTTTCAGTAAAGCAGTATTGAGGCACTAGGGGAAAGCATTGATTTAACAATCGGTGCATAAAAATCTCAATACATGTTTTTTTCTCCCACCCCTAGTGGAGGAGACACATATTTAATAAGCACAGTGCCACAGCTCAGCTGATGGCAAGTTTTTACAAAGAATTTCAAACAAAAGCTGTCTGTATGAAGACTAACTGTTTGGCAAATTCTTGTCAACGTAGCTGCTGTCTGAGTAGAATCAGCGCCTTCTCTGTAGCAGAGTAAGCTACCTGCAGCATGTGTTCCCCCTGCGACGCACGTCATATAGAATGGTTACATGACTACGGTCACATGACTGAATTGCCTCCGTGCAGCAGAAAATACGGTTGTGTGTGTGGTTTTTGGAGTATTTGGAAACCAACCTATGAATTAGCGCTGAATTCACGCAACACACGGAAGTCATACGCACTAATACACACTAATATATACACAATTTATACATACTCTAAACAGGAGCAATATAGAGGCATGAGTGCAATGAAGCGTTCAATAAAAAATATTTAAATGTGGAGCATAGTGCAAAGGATACTGGGATAAATAGTATTACGCTATTATATCACAACTATCTTTTTTTATAAGTCACACACCAATCACAGCTATTCTCAAGGCGGTCCATTTAAATCTGACTTCCTCCTTACTGATCCCTGCCACACCCATGCTGCCTTGCTTAGCCTCCAGCACCCAGGCCTCCATCTTCCTAGTTCAGCTAACAGAAGCGATGGTGGTGCAGTGGGGGCAGTGCCACTTAAACGGCTCATTTGTAGCACAAGTAGACTTTATATTTCTTCAGTTATTGTTTTCAGATCTCTCCTAGATCTCAACATTTCTAACCGCACTTGGCGGCAGCTTCATTTCCCCGGAGAGAGAGAGAGAAAGAAAAGAGACGGAGTGACTGAGGAAACAGTCAGCTGTTACACAAACCTAGGCAGTTCACAACTTGTGTTTGTGGTTTAAAACTTTCATGTGGCAGCGATAGAGGCAGTGATGTTTCCTTTTCCTGTACGGGACTCTCTTAGAACACACCAACACGTCTGATCTCCGGTTACATGACTGGCCACCGCAGTGTGACGTCAGTTGCGTTTCTCCAAAGTTGAATCATTCTCAACTTCATTACAGTATTCAAGGGAAAATTAAACAAAAAAACAAAATTAAAATCCCAAAATTTGAAATCAAATACCTTTCTATTGAACATAGGTATATACATGCTGTATAGTATTTGTTTTGCTGTTTTTAATATATGAATTCCCTGTGCAGCGTCCTTGGGTGCCAAGAAAGGCGCCTTTAAATAAAATTTATTATTATTATTATTATTATACAAATTGTGGAATATTCTAATCTGGGTCTGTCTAGCTCTGGGCCTACACTTGTGTACCGATTCGTGTTTTCTGCATTGCACTCTCTGTTCCAGATAGCAGTATAAATGTGTTTCCATTTGTTGCAAGGTTAAATCTATGACAAGAGTGTTCCTGACTGAATTTCCTTTAGGTATGTGGATGTCTTGAAAAATGATAAAACTTATTAGGATAGAAGTTAGAGATAAATCTTTCCTGAACCACTGTCTTTCTCACCCTTCTACTTTTCCTCATTCTCTCTGTGCTTTCCTCATTTGTGCTGGCCAACTTTCTGACACCTCCATCTCACAGTGGTATGCTCCATAATAAGGAGTGATTGCTTCCTCTAAAGCAGGGGTTCTCAACCTTTTGCAAGCTGGGCCCCCCCAAAGCTGGTTCATTGTAGTTGGGGCCCTAGTGCCCAACGCCCCACACACCACGAACGATAGAACGATAGACAGATAGATAGGCTATTATTTTTAGGCCCACATTATTATTATTAATATTGTTATCATCATCAGTAGCGGTAGGTATGCCTATTATCATTACTAGGCTATTTTTATAATTGGCAGTAGTACCAGACTTCTAATGTGAGCTTGCAGATATTATTATTAGTAGTAGTATTATTAGTAGTATTATTATGAGTAGTATTAGGCCTATCATCATTACTAGGCTATTGCTATATATTTATATGAGGTTACATGCTTTATTGTTATTATTATCATCATCATCATCATCATCATCATCATCATCATCATCAGTAGGCCGATTATCATTACTAGGCTATTGCTATAATTGGGAATTGGCACCAGACCTCTGATATTAATTTATGCTTTATTATTGTTATTATCACTAGGTCTAATAGTAGGCATCATCTGCATTTTGTAAAGAAGCTTGCAGGTTGGTGATATTAATGTGAGACCTGCAAAGATCCTCAATTCTTGGCTCAATGTTTGATAAACATAGCCTCAAATCATCCTCGATTTGTGCACGATTATGGTATTTAGTTGTTGTTTTTTAAGTTATTTTTTCGGGTTTTTTTCCCTTTATTAGATAGCGTGACAGTGATGTGTGAAAGGGGGAGAGAGGGGGGGAGTGACATGCAGCAAAGGGGCCACCGGGTCCGCTGCGTCGAGGAGCAAGCCTCTGTACATGGGCACCCGCTCTACCCACTGAGCTATCTGGGTGCCCGGTGTTTAGTTGTATAGTAGTATTGAGTGCAGTCATTTTTGAGAATCTTGCCTCACACAAATATGTTGACGCGAAGGGAAGGAGAATCTTCAAGGCGACGTCCCAGAGTTCAGCGTATTCCTGCATCAATGATGCCCAGAAGGACGTAAGAGGGCAGGAGCTAAAGAGTTCCTTCAGTCGACTGTCACTCTTCAGCTCAATAAGCTGTTCCTGCATATCCATTGATAGCTCGTTTGCTGTGCACACAAACGGATCTCGAACCCACGCAAAAGATCGATAATCCTCTTTAAAGTACGTCGCAAATTGTTTTGAATTGTTTTAAAATAGTTTGACTCACCAATCGGTAGATTTGTACATAAAATCCATCCGACGCTTTCTCGTGAAGGCGTCGATCCCAGCGTTGTAAAACTCGTCTTTACGGCGCTTTAGTTTGCATCGTCTCTGACTCGGCGAGGGCTGGAAGACCTGCTGGCCCGGTCCGGTTCCGACTGGATGTTTTGATCCGTTTCAGGGTGGAAAATGTACGAAGCTGTAGTTGCCGGTAATTTATGAGCTGACGGCTTTTCCTGCTTGGTTAAAGCTGCGGGCGGGTTGTTCAGATCCAGGACCCCATAGTGGTCCAGCCGCTGACTGTTCAGATCCAGGACCCCGTAGAGGTCCAGCCGCTGACTGTTCAGATCCAGGACCCCGTAGAGGTCCAGCCGCTGACTGTTCAGATCCAGGACCCCGTAGAGGTCCCGCCGCTGACTGTTAGCACGGCCACATAGCCACATCTCTTCTTCCAAACCAGTCAGTTTGAAACGATGCGACGAGTATTTGTCCCTTTTGCTGCAGTAGTCCATCTAAGGCTGGCGTAGACCTCCATCATCTATTAGTTCTTTTCTTGAATTAAAATCGAGTTTAGAGAAGTTCCTCAGCGCTGTGATGTCGGCGGACACCGCTGCTGTTATTTTGACTTTGAATTTCGCGGGGATTGCGTTCACAACGTAGCTGGTGTAATGACGTCAGCTACGCAAAGGGACAGGAATATCTCGATTTTAATTGGTCCGTGTTTGATATCTAACGGAGACGATTACTGGCATAACACATTTACGTACAAAGGCACGGCAGAGTTGTGCCTTTTAACGTACATGTTAAAGAATACAGGATCGAAGTGGGCATGCGCGTAGGGGTGTGTGTCTTCTCTCTGCTCTGACTGCAGGCTGTGCCTGCTGCGCGAGGCTACTGCTGACTGTGGGTGCTTTTGGACGGGAGAGGGGCTCACGGCATCTCCCGTGGTTGAGCACAGTAGGCCTAACTGCAGAGTGATTCGAGCTTTCGAGTCTACAAACACTACAAAAGTCTCCAAAAACACCATTAAAAGTCGCTAGATTTTTAGCTTTTTTTTTTTTTCCCTCCCATCCTGTAGTCTACTCGAGAGTCCGCGCCCCCCCGGTTGAGAACCACTGCTCTAAAGGACTATTTTTGCGTGCTGTTATTTTTACCCTCCCCCCCCCCCCTTTTCCCCCCTTTCTTTCCCTCACTTACTCTTGTGTTTTTGCTCTTGTACAATTTAATTAGCTCTGACTGCACGCTCCACATTAGCCAACGATGACCAAAAAAGACATGCGGCTCTCAGGAGGTCACAGGATCTGCTGGGTTTCAAACACTGTGTGTCCCTCACCTGGGATTATCTTTGGATTCAAATAGATGTCTTGTTTTTGTATGCATTTATGCCAGAGTTGTTTTTAAGTCTTTCAAGTCAGACTTGCAAATCAAAAGGTTTTTTTTCCCAGTCCATTAACCCTCATGTTGTCCTCGGGTCATTTTAAAAGTTTCTATATCAGACATTTAGGTTTCTTTCAACCAAATTGCCCCAAAATATAATGGATGGTTCCATCCAGCCCCTTCACAAGTGAAATGTCGGACTGGGATCAGTACTTTCGTTAAATTCTGTTGTGTTTTTTTATTATTCAATTTTATAGCATTTTAAAAAAACAGTATCCTGACACAATGTTCAAAATTAGGTATCATTTTATATAAATGAGGTTTATTTACCAGGAATTAAAAACAACAATAAGGGTAAAACTCTGGTAATAAGTTGGTGTAAGGGGTGCATCTATTGGTGGTAGTAGGGAAGAAAGTGTCAAACATGTTGAAATAAGTGACTAAAAAACTGTCCAGTTTTAATTTTGATACGAGAAATACATTAGCACAAAGGTCAAAATCACGCCAAATAAACACATTTAGCGGAATTGATTTCATCACAAAATCTTCACATAGCAGGCAGCCGCCCTCTCCGATGTCTCAAAAACATATTAATGGTAATCTTAAATAAAACAACAACAAAAAAGATCTCTTTTAATAATTTCAATCAAGAACCAGTACATAAATAAGGCATTAGTGTGTCAGAATAATATTCATGGCTGCAGGCGGGAAACTAAGCGATATACTGAAGAGAAGGAGAACTGTTGACATTTATAGACTCGTCAGTTTTTCTCTATTGTATTTCTGCCAACAGCTGCAACTCAAAGTGTGCATTTTATGGAGACGCTGCGCACATCCTGATTATTTAAATATCATGACAAAACTTTGCATACAATTGCAGTTTTGAATGTGTATGGCTCACCAAGTCAAGTCTGCTCAGGTTTTTGCCATTTGCCAAGTGTAAAGTGAAGGCATTTAAGTCTCAATTAATGGCAGAGTTGGTAACTATTTAATTTATTTCCAATCTACACTTAGATATGCTGTAATCCTGTTAAAAGGCCCACCAATCAATGTCTCGCAGTCCACCTGGACTTAACAATCAATCCCTGAAAGGCCCAAGCAGGCCTGCCTTGATCCATAGTCTGAATCAGCAACGTTCCACTTCCGGGATTGCTCCGGTGCCGGCAGAAATTTCACCGGATGTCCGTTAGCTTTCTCTTTCCTAGTGTTGGCGATCTAACCTCCGGTGGATTTCTGAGGACTATGGTGAACTGCTCCTCAGATCTCTGCAGGGTAACTCCAGACAGCTAGCTAGACTATCTGTCCAATCAGTTTTCTGTTGCACGACTAAAACTACTTTTGTCAGTCAGACACATCAGGAGCAAATTAACTTTGTTTGAGACCTGTTTCTGTCTTCAGACCAACTCTCACAAGATCAAAACTGGCCAATGCAACCAACCAAAAATCCTATTAGCATTTCATTTACATAAATAAAGACATCTGCACCATAACTTGATGCAGAAAAGGCACAAATCGTTGCAGTAAAATTCACCAGAATGCAGGAAATGAAGTGTTTCATATGCCCAAATTTGAATTTTGTTTAGAAGTGGAGATCTCATCTCCCCCATGTTGAACCCAAAGTTACACCCTTGAGCTTTGTAAATATCTAACATCAGTATTACTATAGAAAATATTAATAAGTTATACAAATATAACTTTTTATCCATCCACATGACAGTCACTACACGTTCAAAAGAGGCCACGCCCCTTTAGGAGACAGGAAGTGTGTACCATTTCATACCATTGGCATCTTTAGTATAGAGGAACTTTTGAACTTTTGACATGATTGTGCAGAAATGAATAAATTGTTTATTTGCAGTACTATGTTAAAATCCCATCCACGTGTGGACTTACAGACATTCGCATGGCTATATTTAATGTTGCTGCTTAGCGACCATGTACCTGGGCAGCACTGCAGTAACCTCATTAGCACTGTGTCACTGGGTTCCATTACTGTGTACCACGGCCTCAGCAAGCTTACTTTTTATGCTACTGGAAACACGGTAAAGTCAAGAGGGCTTAGATAGATTTGTCCTTAGTGGTTTTATGCTGTGACCTTATTAGTAAGAGATAAGATGTCCTGTGGTTCTGGCTGTTGCCTGCTAATAGCTTTGGGTCATAATAAAACCATTTCCACTGAGTACAGTTACATGAACAGTAGTATCTCTGCGTTGAGTCGGACCCTGGTTTGGATCATATTGGGGTTGTAGAGTTTACATGGTGCATTGAAAAACCTGGTTATTCTGTTTCCAGGTCTGTGACGGTTTGTCTGTTATTGGGTTGGGGTTATTTGCCACTGGTGGAATGAAACTAAATACATTTACTCAAGTACTGTACTTAAGTCCAAATGTTGAGGTACTTGTACTTTACTTGAGTCTTTTCTTTTCACGCCACTTTCTACTGCTACTCCGCTACATTTCAGAGAGAAATATTGTACTTTTTACTCCATTGCATTCATCTGACAGCTTTTATTACTTTACCCATTAAGATGTTTGCACACAAAATGCATGTCGTACATCAAATTTGATGTTTCATTATAAATGAAACCAGCTAACAATATCCAAGTCTACAAATCCAGCTGAAATGATGAGACCATTAAACACACAACTGTTTGGGTCCTTTCCTTTTCTAAAATGATTTATAAAGTTTTACTTAAGTAACAATTTCAATGCAGGACTTTTACTTGTAACAGACTATTTTTACAGTGTGGTATTAGTACTTTTACTTACATAATAAAAGATCTGAATACTTCAATACTTCCACTACTGATTGCTGTACTGACTACACTAGTCAAGTCCACTTTTTGTTAATTCTGCAATATGTGCCAGACATACAAAGCTATTGAAACCAGTTTCTCTTTGATCCACGACAATATAGAAGACAAGAAATATATACAAATAAGGTTAAAAAAGTTATATATAAAATAAAAAATAAAAATGATAAGTAATGTATACTGAAAAAAGATAAGTAATATGTACAGATAAGATAAAGAAAGATAAGTTATACATGCGAAATGTGCAATATAAAGGAAGAGTTACTGAGCAACTTCTTTTATGAGGTGGCCAGTGATGATCCAGAGTTCTTGGAGTGTTAACTACTCGTTGAGGATGAGGATGGATCCACTTCAGGTCACGCCTGTTGGATTCTACCCAGTTCAAGGGAATTTCTTTCTTGTTTTGTTATTTTCTATCTCGTAGTAGACTAGCCAGTGAAAGCATAATCATGTATTTTTTTGTTTTGTTTTTGATCACCACCTTGCTTTGCTTTAATGAACTGGTTCCTGCCACTCAGTCTCTTGGTCTATAGGATCTACTCATCCCAGGTACCACTGTGTGAGCTGAACAGTTCCAGCGTAGCAATCAGGAGTTTAATAACTTTCCGCAGTAACGCAGTAACAGCCCCCTCACTTCCAGCCTCCACGTTTCCTCCGCCGGTCTGGGAATGACTGCCAATCTCCGGGCCTAAATCTAATGCTGCTGTGATGCGGGTCCCTGCCCGCTTTCTCAAGGGCTTTGTGGAGCTATGGTTGTGGAGCTGGTGTGGTCTGCTAACTCTCAGCCCCCGGCTGCAGAGTGTCATCAGATGTTCCATTATCCTCTATGTGTTCCCAAAGTACCAGCTGTCAGACCAGATAGCTCACTGCGTGTGTACATGCTTACCCAAATATAGTAAAAGTGGTAACACGGATACTTTAAAGGCCTCAATATGCTTCAAACCAACATACTTTTAATCATGGTGACTTATTGGCAGAGATGGGGAATCAAGTTTGAGAATCTGATTCAAAACGCACTTAGGTCGCACACACAAACTTCTGTTTGATAAAGTTTATTTTATACATGTTAAAAGATGAATAATAACGTGGATATTTCAAGCACAAGCAAAAAAAAACGGATTTCCATGTTCAAAAGGATTAAGAAGTTAAAAAAAATAATTCTGGCCCTACCCCCTTTTTCTACTTTTTTACTGTACAAACAATTTAATTCTTCACTTATTTATACATGAACACGTACACATCCATGCACATACACCTATTTACAGGCACATATACACATGTATACTCATATACACATTCATACACACATACATATATACACATTCTTTTTTTCCAGCTATCACCTACTATCCATGTCCATGTTTCATCTGTCAGATATGTCAATATGAATTATAACCCACCCAAAGTAGACCAAATATTCAACTCCAAACTAGACATAATATTCAACTTGACTTGAGACTCGTCCTCAAAGGACTTAAGACTCGATTGGAGATGCCTGCTGCGTGAACAATCTTTAGGAAAATTCTAATAAAGGTATTCCCCTCCATGCGTAACCTATATCCCAAATTCTTTTTACAGAAGGTGCTGGTCAGAGGACACATACTAAGAATAAAAAATGAATCACACATTAATTTGAATGGCAACAGACTGTATTTATATAGCGCTTAGTCTATTCAACACGCTTTTACCCAATACAGGAACTTATTGCTACACTGGTGGCCGAGCTGTGATACAAGGTGCCACTTGCTCATTAGGTAAACATTTACAAACATATATTCTATTTGGTGTTCAGTATTTTCCCCAAGTACACTTCAACATGCAAATGCAGTGCCAGGGATTGAACCGCCACCCTTCCTTTTGGTAGGCAATTGCTCTACCACCTGAGCCCCAGCTTTGGCTTTAAAAATTTCAGACAACGCCCAAACCATTATTATTGCTGAATGCAAACTATGTAGACTGACTCTAGCTCAAAGACTTGAGACTTGACTTGTGAAGACTTGTGAGCCTGTCTTCTATTAGTGACACCGCCATGATTGAAAGGGTATGTGAGCAGTGTGATCCAGGTAATTGGGGGCTCAATGTGTACAGTGACATATGCGATGTGTAACTAAATAGTTTCATCAATGTTTAGCCTTCTATGCTAGTTATGTTGGAGAGTGAGTGTTTTCCCCTTCCTTATTCTGCTTTTAATTATAAAGTGGTGAGTGATTGCACAGAGATACAGTACCTGCCATAGAGCTGGGGCGTGAAAAATGCCAATGCACTGACTGACGGCTTTGCTTGACAACTCAGGAAAGTCACTAGCATCGTCCAACCACGGAGCTCTTCCATTAGGCTGGATTTAGGGTTTCTTTGAGAGGTTGGTTGTGTGGATCAAAGGAAGTACTTTCCAGGACAAAGCCTGACATCCTGCACATGGCTCACACTCTAGATGTCAGGTTTTGTCCCTCACCTCCTGCTCTCTTTGTGTTACTCTTCCAAAACTTTTTTCACTACAGGAAACATAAACTTTGAGTGAAAAGCTACACGCCAAAAATGGCAAGTTTTGAAGAAAATTTGGATCGTGCAACAAGGCAGGCCATTTTTGTTCTTTCAGGGAATGATTGTAAAGATTGACAAAGAATACGTAAACGACATTTCCTCTCTGACTGGGACGGTTTTAGACCCTTTGGTGGGATTGCTTTGGACAAGTACACACGGAGATACACTGATAAGAGTAGTTGGCGCTTAACCATGTATCCAGATAGTTTAAATAGCTCATGTTACTGTATTGTGTGAACAGTTAACTTCATTAATGAAGTATGTTTTCTTTTGCGGGGGTGGGTCCAAAACAAGTTCCTTCCCAAGACTATTTTGCAGAGCCACCATTGCTGCATATTTTCTAAATAAAATAGACCATGCTCACGGCGGATCATATCTCCCTGCACTACACCTTGAAAACACATCACAGAGTTGTTTTCCCTTCACTCTTCTGGATGGAAACAAACTGTTGATGGTTTTGTGGTTCTATTCTATGCAAATTTTCGAGATCTCGTGGGTCCTCGTGACTTCAGCTGTCAGTCATGGCCGCAGCCGTTCTGCAACAAATCCGGACCTGGTGGGTGTTGACGGACGGCGGAGCACAGAGAAAGACGATTGGTTTAAATAAATGCAAGGGTTTTTTTTTCTCCTATCTGAGAATGCATCTGTGCTGTAGCCAGACCTTACTCCACAGCGCTGTGGAGGTAGAGCTAGGAATGCGAGACTACTGTACTCACATAAACAAACATGTCTGATCAAAGGGGGCATTTGTTGGTCCTCCTGTCCTTGCAAGTGAAGCGGTTCATGGGAAATAGCGGTTTGTTTAAGTTCCATACAAAATGCTTAATGCTAATGCACTGCACAGGAATGTTTTTTTCCCACTGGCTGTCTGTTTATGACTACAGATGGGATGTATTCAGACACAAGTATCCTTGCCCTGTAAGTGTAACCCACATGACTTTGGGCTAATGGAATTAACATACATAAATATTATTATTGTTATTATTATAATGTTTGAATTAAATCACTAATGCATGCATGTAGACAAGTTGCTAGAAAATGCATGTAGGTATGTGGGTTTGAGTAAGTGTCCAATCACAGTGAGCAAACTGAGTGATTGACATGTCTGTTTAAGCCATCAGGCGTAGTTACAAATAATAACACAGCCTACCTGTCTGAGCTAAAAAGTGAGTTACGGGAGAGAGACGAGCATGACGGAAAAAAAACAGGAGGTTACGGAGAAACCCTGCCGTTGTTATTGTCAAAAGATTGAGAAGTGAAGTATATTAGTGTTAGTGGTCGCGGACATAGTTGACGGTGCTTTAGTTGACGGGTCATTGCATCCGCGGGGCCTCAGTGGAACTTGACTGTCTCGTTATTGAACCTGTTGAACACTGGAATCGCGCCAGGAGTTTCCTCCGTGTTATTTATCTTCAACTAGTTCGACAAGTAAGGTAAAAACACCTACTTTAAGTTAAGATACATTTATCAAGTGTTGTTTGATGTATTTTTTCCGTGAAAGAGTGTATATATGTTTAGTAAGTTTATTTTTATTTGATTATTGATTCAGTGAGATTGTAATTTGTTATTAACATGGTACTTTTGTATATTGTGTATTTTCTTTGGAGATGTGACTTTGTGTATATTGTAAAACAGCTAGTTTTACATTGTTGCTAGCATTACATTGTAATGCTGTTATTTACCAGTTATGGTAAATGATAAATTGAGCTTAATAATTGACATAATTGATACTTATGATTTTTCTCTGACTCTGTCTATTGGCAGGTCAGGTTTTTTTTGTGTGTGTTCTGTTTCTTTCTGGTGAAGTTGTTTCACCCAGGATTGATGGCGAGCCTTCCCCCCAGGAGTCTGGAAGAGTTTTGAGTCTGTTCATGTACACTGCATCCGCTGGTGCGGTAGGACAGCTTTTGCACACATTCATTTCTGTACACCTGGACTTTAAACATACACTGGTTTTACCAGCTCAATTATCTTGAGACTGTATTGTATTAGGTTATATAGGGGTATATGACTGTGATTTCAACGAATGTTTGTATTTTTGTTTTTTTTTCATATCACTGACTTGAACATTGAACTGTGAACCTGAAGTGCAGTGTGACACAGGTTAGAAACGTGCACTAAAAGAATTAGAACTAGAAAAACAAGAACTTTTATTTGCTGAAATTGTAAATTTTGGTATTCAAGCTGTTGTCCTTTAATTTATATGTTGTATGTGGATCCATTTACCATTTCCTTATATAAAAAGCCGGCATTGTTAAACTTCAAAGTGCTATTGTCTGAGTATCTCTCTGCTCCAGAAGTCAAACCTAAAAATCGTCTGGGCCCATAGTCATAGCAACTGAGTATTTGTTACATAAGCACACCAGCTAATGCTTTTAGTCCAACAGATTGGTGTAAGTGAGCGTGGCTACACATGCAGCCTATTATCAAGTAGTGTATGGCCATGTCGACGCAAACGCACTATGGTGATTTGTCATTACACAAACTCTCGCCCTGATCAATGCTATATGAATCCAGTTAGTTAGTCTCATCTGGGGGGTTGCACTCTTTGCCTGCAACGACAGCTGAAGCACATGGAGAAAAAGATTTTTTAAAGCAGGGTTGTGACTCTGTGATTGTCCCTTGCAATTTGTGTATGATTCTGATTGGTTAAGCAGGAAGGTGAACGCCTCCACAAGCTGATTCGATTTAGGAAGAAAGCATTGATTAAATTGGGTCTTCCTGAAAGAATTTACACTGAGCTATATTTAAATCAGGAGAGACTAGTTGCATATATACATACATAAACATATACATTTATTAGGATAACAGCTGAATTTATTTAGGAGTGCACTGATTAAAAGTTTGGTCTTCCTGAAAGAATTTACGCTGAGCTACATTTCTCAACCTTTTCACCCCCACCACCTCTCTCTCACACGCACACACACACACACACACACACACACACACACACACACACACACACACACACACTCCTTTCCTCCGCCTTCAGATCCCATAATAGCTAGTAGCTGGAACATTCCTGCGGTGATTCAGTTTGTTGGAGGCTATCCACCTCCGCTTACATCCAGTGCAGGGCGTTACATCAAATGACAGTTTCCTGACCAGTTGAACTTAGCTCTTTCTTCGGTCAGTCAGTGCATATGAAATAATGATGATGATTAGATGTGATAATATTATTTAAAAATAAAAAGGCATTTGAATATAAGAATTAATGTTTTATTGTGGAAAAATAAAAGCAGCACTAGTCCCCTCTCCCCCCAAAGGACCACAATGGAAAAAAGTCTGAGGGCTTTATTGTGTTATCCTGACTTTGTGTTGTATGCGGCAAAGCTGTATCATATCTTATAATGAAATGGTCTAATAAAATCAATCAATCAATCTGTGTGGCTGTGTGCCTTGAGTGTTCCAGCGCGGGCCTGGGCCGCTGCTCCCTAACGGCGTAATGTCCGACTACCTTAAGCCCAGCCAGTCCAGAGAACGAACAGCAGTGGGCGTGTTGATGACGTTTCTATCATAGGGCTGGCGCTATTGGAAGTAAACTGTCTGCCGTGCTAATTTGATGAGTACACAACAAAATGGCGTACAAAGCTGTCGACAATTTTTAATTTTTAATTTTCATATATTTCTTTAAACAATCACAATCGTCTTGGGCGGTGCCAAGCGCCGGACGCAGCCATGGTGCCTCTGCAAAATAGACTCGGGAAGGAACTTGTTTTGGTGGAAGTTCAAAGGTTATTTTAACCTTGTGCAACAGAAAACTCATATTAGACAGATAGTCTAGCTAGCTGTCTGGATTTAACCTCCAGAGATCTGAGGAGCAGTTAACCATAGTCCTCAGAAATCCACCAGAGGTTAGAACGCCAACACAAACAAAGAGTAAGATGAGGGACGTCCTGCCAAAAAAGGACATCCGGCGGAATTGCCGGCAGCACCTGAACAATCCCAGAAATGAAACGTTGTTGATATAGACTAGGTTGTAGCTGACAGCAACTCTCACACAGCCTCTATCCATGTGTTGGATAAAAGGACCCCAACAGAAACATGAGTAGTCTACATGTTAGTGTGCTGACATTAGCTACCGTATACTATACTGTGTGACTAGAAGTGGAGAAATCTGCCACTGTGGTCAGACAATTTCACTATTTGTGTTGTTTCTAACGGCGATAAGATTTAGTTGTTATAAAATTACCTGTCCTTATGAACCCCCACATCAGTGCATTTCCTGCTTCTCTCAAATACGAATTGTGCTCTTCTATTCTGTGCACCATTCCATTCTAAGTTTATTGATTTCCTCCCAGCATGCAATGGTAATGAATATTGGTAATGATTTTATCTGACAGATGTGGCGTTAGCTTTTAAAACAGATGCAATCCGTGACGATGTTGGTGATTGGAATCCTCTTTCAAGGGTAATCTTGGTTTGGTAATTTTTTTGTTTTGCTTGAAAAACAGTTGGATGGTTTAAGAAACAAAAGCAGTCTGATTATCAGAGGGGTTGTTAGCTACACTCATATGGAAGAGAAAAGGAATTGTTGTAGTAAGAGCTGGAAATGTTAATCGATTAATCAGATCTTTCATTATTTTGATCGATTGATCAGTTTGAGTCACTTTTCATAAAAACAACTGCTACAAAGTACAAATTCTCTGATTGCAACTTGTTAAATGGGAATATTTTCTAGTTTCTTCACTCCTCTGTGACAGTAAACTGAATATCTGTCAGTTGTGGACAAAACATGACATTTGAGGACATCATTTGGCTTTTGGGAAACACTGGTCCACATTTTTCTGGCATTTTATACACCAAACAACTAATCCTTCTTCAGAAAATAATCAACAATCAACAATGAAAATATTCGTTAGTCCCAGCCCTTACTGCAGTACAACAATTATTACTTATATAAATACATTCTTGAATCCTAAGCCAGTTGTAGAGATGTCAACCGTCATAGTCATGCCGTGTCTAAAGCTTTGTTTTGCATTGGACACTTGAATGTAATGGGCTTCCATTCCATTTCTGCGATCAAAGTGCCTACTGACCTGCGTTGGCCCTTGATGGGTTGTGGGTTGAACTAGTCGACAGGGATTTCACTCCTCGTTGGTGCTGTTTGGGTAAGTGGATGGGAGGGTGATCAGGGCGAGCGTGCATGTGCTTGAACTTCCTTCCTTCATTATTCCAGAGCGAAATGTAATATGACTGAACAACCCCAGAGACAGGATATGGGCTGTTGACAGTTAAGCTGTGCACAGTTGTGTTGTGTGTTGGTCTTATTGTCGTCTCTTTACAAGCCAGCACACCTGCTAAACGTTTCTGTGTGCATGTGTGCTTCTGTGTTTTAATGAAGATTAAAATAGATGTCCTCCAAAGGAGGGTGTTCTATCCGTCCTCACTTCCAGCCACAAGGTGTTGGTTTTAGGTTAGAGCCTATAGGTGCTATACTATGATATAAATAGGAGGAACTGTGTTAAGTCATGCCTGTTTACAAGCCTGGGTTAGTAATAGCTTTATAGAGTGCTACTCACTGGGTAGGCAGGAAAGGTTTTGGAAAGTAATAACACGTAACAGTGAGTTGGGGAGATCAAAACCAATATTAAATCTGTGCATGAATACAGAGTTGGAGTTAGGCCATGGTCAGCCTAGCTCAACATAAAGACTAAAAGCAGGGGGAAATGGCTACCCTGGCCTGGCTCTGAGCAACGTGCCTACCAGCACCCCTAAAGCTAGTTTATAAGAATGTCTCATTTGTTAAATCTGTACTCTATTACCTCTTTCACACCACCAACCAGGGTTGTATGCTCAGGGTTAACCCTTCTTTTGGAAATCCAAACCAAGCCAGTCTACATGGGTTTAAGAGCAATGCATAACAATTTACCTTATGTCAGGGGTCTTCAACAGGGGGTCCGCGACCCCTAGGGGGTCCGCGGAGGTACTGCATGGGGGTCGCGGAAGTTTTGGTTGATTAGACTTTTTTTTTATATTCACACATTAACATGAATTCAACACACTGTAGTAAACAGATAAATGGAGGCAGAAGATGTCTTTCAGTCATCAATGCATACATGGCACTATAGGACCAGTTTGATATAACACAATTTTATACAATATATATAATTAGGGGGTCCCCGCTCCATCTCGCCATCAGTTTGGGGGTCCTGGCCTGGAAAACGTTGAAGACCCCTGCCTTATGTGATAGAAATGGCGGGAATTACACTTCATATTTAAGCCTGTTGTCGTGAACCATCCCCAACTTATCTTAAGTTTGATTGCGGCAAAACGCTCATAATTGGTGGACTAAATTTAATTTAATGTCCGTCGAAATTACCAGCAACTTGCGGTGCTATGTACCGAGCCTATTTTCGGTAACTGAACCACCAACTACCGCTGATACAAGCTCTGTAGCGGCTCAAACAACAAGCAACTGCCACTCGGCGTCGTGGAGTTGTAGCCACCCGGCATTACGTGTCCACCCGTTGTATGTGTCCACCCGGCGCACGTGACCAGCCAGTGGTTTCCCAATTTGTAGATATCTTGCGTTTGTATGCATACATTTACAGTAAACAGCTAACATATTCCGGTCCATCTGTATACCACAAGAACTAATATGTTTTGTAGCTGCTTGAATTTGTCATTGTACAGTAAGGAGAGAGAAATAAATCTATTTGTGTTAGTTTGCCGTGATTACGAAATTACTCAGATGGTTTTGTGCCGACTGATTTCCCTCCTCTTCATATTATATCTGGCTTAATGATTTATTTTTATGATCATAAGGATGACCAACTTCTAAACAGAGAAGCAGCACTTTTGATGAAATGAGAGAAGACTAGAATTTATTTTACGATTAGGGTTCCACATGAAATGGTTAGGGGTTAAATTATTCCACAAGGGTCCTCACAAGTAAAGTAACACACACACACATGTTGTGTGTGTCTATTGGAGCTTCATTAGAGGGAGCAGGACTATGCAGGGTTCCTCAGCTTTGTCATCATTAGCCAGCAGGCCCCTGGACTCATTTCTTCTATTCATACTATTGTTGTCCTCTATCACTCATTTCTCTCTTCCTTCCTCTCACCTTTTATCCTGCTCCTCGTTTCCTTCTTTCCCCCCTGCGTCTCTCCTTTATCCTCTTCCTGCCTTTCCCTCTCTGTCTGCAGTCTTTTGATGTTTACTTCATCGTCGGTGCTCATCAGAAAGACTTCCCCACCCCCAAAAAAAATACAATGAATGTGGGCCCCCCCCCCGCAGGACTGGTGGTTGACAGAAGGCTTAATAAGTTCCTTAGTCTGAGGAAAAGAGGACTATTTATAACATGCTGAATTTTACTTTCATCTATAATAAAGTGCTCTACATATGCAGAAATTAATGCAAAGTAATAATTATGCAGTTGAAAGGAATCATTAGAATCTCAACCAACGGATACATTACATGTTTTATTAGTGTGCGTGTGTGTAGTGTGTGTGTG
>NW_022603167.1:0-29634 GCF_008692095.1 Etheostoma spectabile
AGAGGACAACAATCACGCTTTTAAAGGCACTCTGGCTGTGCTACATGGGATGACTATGGTACGAAATGTCACTTTTAATGTGCATACACCATACACACAGGCAGTGTGAGTAAGTTACATTTTAGTTCAAGTTTATTTGAATGTACAACATATACACACAACATATACCTACAGTTATTTTTTTGTTTATTACAAGATGTTTATTTTGTAGGTTTGGCCATCAATCCTTTTACGCAACACATGATTTGCTGAGATCTCATAACAATACAACATACAGTCTGTCAGATGATCAGACGACAGAAAAAACAACTTAGTCAAACTTATTTGGAAGACAAAGCAAAGGTGACTGATGCAATAATTACATAAACTGTCCACTGTAAACATCAGTCAGACCATTACAAACTACACGTTCCTCTGCTGCCTTGTGGTGTCCTAGTGGCGTAAGAAAAACAATCCATCAGAACCGAGCATTCTCTAACGCAGTGTCAACTTGCTCGTGAACTCTCGGATGAAACTTGCAGTGCTCATCAATAGAATCAAGATTCTGTTATTGCATATTTCTTGACTCAAATGTTTTCTATTCAATTTTTTTATTGTATAAAATCATAATAGGAGTTATCTCAAGACACTTTACAGATTGAGTAGGTCAAAGACCCAACAATACAGTAATTCCCCAAGAGCAAGTCAGTTAGTGCCACAGTGGCTAGGAAAAACTCAATTTTAGGAGAAACCTCAGACAGACCCAGGCACTTGATGGGCAGCATCTGTCGCTGCTGGTTGAGAGGTGACATGAATGGATTGCAATTATAGTCACAATAAAGAAAAGGAACTATGACTAGAAATAATAGTTGTAGCAGTTCAGGGCCAGCAGGGCATAGTAGGGCCACAAACTTATTTAGTGTACTGTGTACTGAGAGTTTGCTCTGTCCACTGGCCAATGGGCAGTGCTTTAGATTTTGCTCTTATTAGGGTTGAAGCTGTATAACCCATCTGTGCTTGTCTGTTTAAGTTGTTATTATTATTATTATTATTATTAGTATTTTATTATTATTAGTATTTATTATTATTGTTATTTGTTGTCTGCCGCCCGGCTCACATTCCCGTAAGCTGGAATGAGCTAGAAACATGAAACTTGGGGAATAACTGGAAATGGTGTGGATGTGCAGAAAGATGAACCCAATCGGCAAGCACATGCTGAGGCTTCAAAATGCAAACTTGAAAGGCCACGCCCCACACACACCGTAAGTCTGATTTACTTAAATTCTCTCACACAGTTGAACTTAATGTGGCTCTACAAAAAGCCTCAAGGACCATTAAGGTCCGCCTAGAAAATCTTTCCGCCACATTTATGAGATCTCCTCCTACACCGTAGCTCTAATTGCCACCAAATTGTCAGTGAAATCACATGGATCAAGCATGTATAATGCTTATCGATATCGCAATTACTTTTCATTATTGACCAATAAACTTTGATAGGGGCGTGGCTCTGGACATAAATGAACACAAATCAGCCACCGGTAAGGCCAGTCATCACCAAACGCACAGGGTATGTCAGATAAGTGCCCCTGATATACCCAGACAGTTTATATACATACGGCACTAGGGGACACTACAAGCGCAAGATAGGTGAGTGCATTACACACATTTTACTATAATGACATATCATTGTCCAATCATCACAAATCTCTCAGGATATGTTCTCATAAGTACCTGAACCATGCCCTGAAAGTTTTATTTAAATTGAACACCACCAGGCGCTATAAATGCAAACAAACTTCCGTTGATGTAGCGTAAATCAGCGCT
Organism: Etheostoma spectabile; assembly: GCF_008692095.1. Classification (NCBI taxonomy): domain Eukaryota; kingdom Metazoa; phylum Chordata; class Actinopteri; order Perciformes; family Percidae; genus Etheostoma; species Etheostoma spectabile. Next base: position 1,804 of record NW_022603167.1, read on the forward strand.
ACAAATGACTAAATATGTGTCCAATCAATTAACATATCACATGAATTTGAAAATAATTGTTTTGACAAATCAGTTGTAGGCATTTTAAACAAGTGTGCACTGTAGTCCATCGTTACAAAGCTGCAGAATATGTTTTATAACGATGTTTGAACCAAATGTGTGAAATTACTTTGAAGTTGCTATTGAGAAAAAGGGTTGACCCCGCGAATCGCCGCTGCTGCTGTATTTTTTACATCTGAAATTATATATAATTATATGACCCAATAGAAGTAAAAGTACTTGTAAAACATAACTACTAAGTAAAAAGTTATAAAATATCTCGTAAAACTAAAGCAATAAAATGCAGTAAAAAAACTTATTAGATGCTTTAGTGTACAAGGTTGTCATATTAATAGGACTGCTGATGCCAAAACTATTGAAATAAGAATTGAAAAGATTGAAAGAACCTGGAATTACATTTATGTGTAGGTGTTTCTCAGGGATTAATATGTCAAAATATTACATTATTGAAATGAGAATAACTTTATTTCTCTGTACGTCTTGTGGGGAAGAAAGCAGCCATGCAACATTAAAAATACAGACTCCCAGTTGGCTGCTGACACCCTCCATCAGGCTGCACAAGCACAAGCAGCAAAAGAGTCCTGCCCACTGTCCTGCTGTCCCACCTCACTGTTTGAAGTCGCACTGAGGCTGCCTCGTGTTACTGTTTCATTTTGTGTTTTGTGTCCTGGTGAATGCCCGTTATGTTTTGTGTGAGCATTCTGCTCTCGGTATGTGGTGGGTTTTTTTGCCGCTTAGTTCCTTCTTCAGAATTTATTTTATATTTGTTCTCCATTTTTCTTCAAAGAATGTACATTTTAAGGCCTGTATAACAAATTATTATTATGGGTGTGCGGAGCATGTCAATGTTTATTTTTATTGTTTGTACTTTTTTGTGTTTAAAAAAGCCTTTGTTAGGCTGTCCTCAGAGAAAAATACATTTTACTGCTGTATAACCCTACTGAAACACTTTAATGTTAGATAACCTCAGCATCTCTCCTGACTTATGTTCTCTGGTTTCAAACACTGGTAAATTGTCTGTATAGGTTAATGGATGCCCCTACCAAGAGTCCTAATTGTAGTCATGATATTAATTAAGGAACTGGATGTTACATGATTTTTTTTCTATTACATCCAGCATTACTGTGACCCCAAAGACTAACTTACTAAGTTTTAAATAGGATTGTGTAGTTGTAAATTGGACACAGTCAACCACTAATTAGTTGTTTTTTGTAAATTCCAGTAATTTCTGTCACTCTTTGTTAGTCATTGGAAAATTGTTTAATCTAAGAAGGAAAAAGAAATAAAAAGTAAGAAGTCCTCAGAAAAACAACTTGTAAGAAATGCAAAAGAATCTTCCGCCATGTTTCTATTTTAAGGTTTGCTAAAAAAAAAAAGTGTTATTACCTGTGATTTAGTTTAATACACTACATTGTTGTCTTAATGTCTTCACCTATCGGGTCTACAGTTCCTATAGAATATTTTCTTTCATGTTTTCTTTTGGAAGAGCTTTACTTTTATGCCAGGTCTAAAAATCTGTCTTTCTGTGTTTTTGATGTATTATATTATGTGTGCAACCTTGCAAGGATGGCAATGCTGCAGCATGCAAGATAATAGTTATTTTTCAGCCTGCGTTGATGTTTGAAAGGTACTGTGTGGTAGAGAGTTACATGAGAGCGAATAAGGCTATACAGTGTATCTGTGCTCATTACCTGCTATAATTTTATCGTCATTTTAGCTCAGTGGTGGGAAGGATTATACCCCATACAGAAGACAGTGTTGTTACAGGCAGACTAGCTGAGATGCATACAGATGGTGTCTCTCTGGCTTTACATCTTTTGCTCGGTACATCCCACAATGCAACCCCTGGGACCCACCCTAGGACAAAGGTTTAAGAATTTTTAGTGGAATCATTGACCTTGTTCATTGTTGTTAGTTCCACCTTTTACATAGTATGTATGACTCAAGTTCTGAAAAATCACTTTACCTAACCGTTATATTTCTGAAAATCCAAGGGTATTTTTTTTTTTCAGCGCCTGGCAAGAATATTTTAAATGGATTTTGTCAGAGCTTCAAATGAAGAATATTATATATTTGGTTGAACTTGAAGGAACCATGCCCACAAGTTGATCTTGTGACGTTTTCTTGGATCTCGTTTTCCAAACTAAAACAAGAGATGACACTCCAGTTTCTTACTTTATTTTTGTGGAAGGTGTATCTTCAAAATGACAGCAGTGTCATCACATTGTGGGATGTTGTGACACTACATGACATGAAAGCAGTAGATCAGCATTTTAGGGTCCATTTGTTTGCTCATGCTTTTGTTCCTTTTTTAAATAATCAGGTCAGCAGTGAAACCAAGATGGTGAGATGAGAAGGCCTAGTAGTGTTGTAAATACAGACTTTTTGTTTTGTACTGTTGTTGACAATAAAGTGAACATTTTGAACAAAAAGAGTCTGGCATATTGGTGTAGATGTGTTAATTAAAAAATTGTCAAAACATATATCCACATTTATGTTTTATGCCAGATGTTCTTGAATGTCAGATGTTCTTGAGCTGTAAAAGGCCCACTGGATTCATCCTCATGATCTTCGTCTTTTTTTCGGTAGCTGCCAGTGTTGTGGCTTATCCTGCATCTAAGGGTGATTGTGTCGTCTGCATAATCTATAGTAGATCATCCAGTGGCAGAGATGGGAAGTAACGAAGTACAAATACTTCGTTACTGTACTCAACTAGATTTTTTCAGATATTTTTACTTTACTTTACTATTTTATTTTTTTTGGCGACTTTTTTACTTCTACTCCTTACATTTTAACACGACTATCGGTACTTTCTACTCCTTACATTTTACAAAATCGGCTCGTTACTTTAGTTTGTACAAAAGGTCGTCTATCAGGTGTGATTGTGAGCGCATGTAGGAGAATAGCGCGGACACGCGCCTCTCACCGCGAGCGGGCACATGGAGAAAAAAGTGAGAGGAAAGACAAAGAGACGAGTTGTCCGGAGATAACCAGTTGAGATCATGTGTGTCTTGAGAACTGTAAGTCATATAACTGATGTGACTTCATTTAAGCCTGTTGTAGTACTGGTCCATAGTACTGGCAAATTTAAAAGTTAGCTTGTTTGTGTTCTTCACCTGTTAGCTAGGTTACACCTGTTAGCTAGGTTACACCTGTTAGCTAAGTTACACCTGTTAGCTAGGTTACACCTGTTAGCTAAGTTACACCTGTTAGCTAGGTTACACCTGTTAGCTAAGTTACACCTGTTAGCTAGGTTACACCTGTTAGCTAGGTTACACCTGTTAGCTAAGTTACACCTGTTAGCTAGGTTACACCTGTTAGCTAGGTTACACCTGTTAGCTAGGTTACACCTGTTAGCTAAGTTACACCTGTTAGCTAGGTTACACCTGTTAGCTAAGTTACACCTGTTAGCTAAGTTACACCTGTTAGCTAACTTGCACCTGGCTGTTGATTCGATATAATGGCGATTGTTGAACGTCCTTGCTCATAAGATTGTGTAATTAATAGTGGGTTTATTTTTTATTATTTACTAGCACATATGATTCGTATGCATTGTATATGGTAGCCTTTGCAATGTTATTTATTTCTTTTATTACCACACAAACAGCAGAGCTACTCACCCCCCCCCCCCCCCCATTTTTTATACTGATGCTTGATTGTAATGAAGCATCAACAGAGAGAAGTTGTCTCTGTCTGTGTTTTAACAGACACACCTGGGGCCAAGTTGGAAACCAGAATCATCTTTAAATCCAGTCCTAATCTAGTCCTCACTAAATTTCAAATAATTTCACTGAAGTAAGTTATTATTTTTTGCGTCATCAATATCAAATTGAATCTAATTGGATGGGAATATACACAGACTTCTCACAAAATCACAACTGAATTCATATCTTGCTACTAGGTCAGAATCTTATTAACCTGGGGCCTGTTGCACGAAACTAGGATAAGGGATTAAGCCGGGATATTCAAGTTATCCTGGATGAATTTAGCTTTGACTCGGTTGCACGAAACCAGATTGAATTAAGCCCAGCCAAGTAACCATGGAGATTTATTCTTTGCGGCTATAGCCTGGTCCAGAGCAGGCTAACAGCCGGGCTAAGATTAATCCTGGAGTCTCATGTGTCAAATCAGCTGCTGTCTGATCCGAAATAAACGTGTTTAACAGTTATTCCCGCCGGCAGACCTGCGAGTCGCGTCCACTCTCTCTGTAAAAGCAGAGATGAGCAGCGCGGCGTCTCTCAGCTTCAGGTTACAGACGCGCACCGGAGATTAAGTGCGACGATATTAATGTAGTGATATTCCCGGATGGCAATAATATTAATGGCAGAATTGTCAGAGACCAATACATTCATGATTTCATGTTCTTGTTGCTTCTCCTTCTCTAATAAAGGACAGTTGTGTTACTCCTTAATATGTAGGCCTAATGTTTTTTTTTATTATAGCTTACATTGGTTTCATAACCTTCTCAATAGTCTCACATCCCTGGACCAATAACGTGGTCTATATACTGGACGTATGTAGTGTAGTTTACATTCATCACACCGGGAACACCATGGTTCTTCATCTTTTTATTTTGGTGCGGTCACTTGTCAGAAGAATAAACCATGAATATTGTTTTACAAATGCTTACAGCGTGTAGCCCATTGAAGTCACTTATTTCTTTTTCTAGTGGTTGTCCCTTTCTGATTGTTCTGTATAAAGAATTAGATATAGCTTATAGAGATCTGTGCATATCGTTGTAAAACATGTTCTCGCGTTGTGAATAAGGGTTTGAAATTAAGCCTAGTCATTAGGGTCCCTTTCCCGAGGAACAGGGATTCCCTCTGCTCACTTTTAAGGCAAAGGCTAAATAATAATACATTTTATTTATATAGTGCTTTACATGGCTAGTCAAAGACACTTTACAGTAAAACCAGAACATTTATCACATAAAATCAGAAACACTAAACTACCATATTTAAAGCAATTAAAACAGTGTAGCCCAACTCTGTAAAAATGTGGATTGACTATAGGCTAAGTAGATATTTTACATCCATACACATTCAGTCGGGTCCGCTATGTTGGGCTTTTTCTCTCCCTTAGAGCCGTATTTCCCTTTTTGCATATTATATTCTTAATAAAAAAAAAAATAAATAAATTTCCAACCTCTATTTTGTTACACTTGAGTAACCAAGCTCTATTTTGTTACTTTTACTTGAGTAAAGACGTTAAATCAGTACTTCTACTTTTACCAGAGTATTTTAACGCAATTATCTGTACTTCTACTTGAGTACGGGAAGTGAGTACTTTTGCCATCCCTGTCCAGTTGTGCCCATATAGTGCACTAGATTCCATTCTGTCTTTTGTCAGTTGTCCTCATTATCCAGTCGATGGCTAGTAGAAATAAGAATGGAGAAAATGGGTGAGCCTCTCTGACCCTGCTCTTGATCTAAAACTGGTTAAAAACCTGTACTTAATGTTTCGCTCTACTCATTCCAGCATACTTACTTTTCAGATTACAGAACACTATATAAACCCCATTTACTTACCCTTTCAATATAAACCCATTTAAACATTAAATGCCAGTGTGAACATAAAGAGTGACTCCACTAACACAGTTCTATCTTTTAAAGAGGCCCTTTGGCTAAATGTTTGTAAGTATTTACTCTAGATAAGGCTGCCTAATTTCGGAAAGGTGTTTATGATCTTTTAAAGAGAACAGCAACTGTTCATTTCCACGGAGTCATTCCTGGACCCTGGTTGGCTCTATGAAAAGAGCTTAACTGAAGAAAAGTCTTGATGGACAAATATTTCTTGAATTTTTTGAAATGACATAAGAGCTTTTTTTTTCTCAACATTCTTCCAAATGTTGCATCTCTTTATGATGTCCCATTTTCCAAATCTTGTTATTCAGAGTCAACGGTATGAGGTTATTTTGTCTTTGGTGACAGCCCCATTTTAGTCTAAGACTTCCCAGCAGACATTGAGACGTTGAATTCCCATTGTTTGAACGTCCAATCAAGACATTTTGTTACGGTGTGTGTAATTATGTGCCTAGCCTGTCAGTCCAATGATAGGTGACACAGCACAAGTTTAATCAACACCTTCTAGTGTTAAAACTAAAAACTAAAAAATAATAAATGCCTGTGGGAGTGTTCCTGTCACTTTACATGTTAGGAGATTATCTTTACAGTAGCTGTGAGGCCTGTTGCCTCATCCAGTCTTCCAGAAGAAGTCTAGTATCTACTATCCGTATCAACACAATTACCAATTTGTTTCTTTCATTATAGTTTCTGGCATTTTTTTTCAGATTAATTTTAGTCTGGTTTATTTGCAGTTAAATTAATGATTACTCCACTTAGTCCTGTGGAAATAGGTCTGTCAACGTGAGACTACTGGAACATACTGTCGGGAAACAGCTGTGTAACATGAGTGGTATCATGACACACACACACATGCACTCACTTGCGGAATTGGGACTTTTTATTTACTTACCCATGAAAATAACATATCAAGAAAAAAGCATTAATAATGTATAAATTAATTGCGCATTACTCTATGCTTTACACATTATCACATTAGTTTTGTCACCAGAGCACATTAATACGAAAATGGCAATAGAAAATAAAAAACACCCTTTGCATCCTAAGGCCACTTACCCCTTCACAAGGACGTCCATGGAATGGACAGCACTGAGCTCAGAGTTTCAAGTTTGAGAAAAAGAAAGGGAAAGAGACCAGTGTAACAATTAAGCCTCAAGTTTAGGAAATGGAATAGCTGAAGTGTGATAATTTGTCTGCAACCACAAACATTGCCTATGCTCTAATCCATAATTTGGACAGAGCAGTCTGGCATTCCTTTTTTAAGGATTTTCTGTTTCACTACAAACAGCACTGCCAATTGTGACAATAAACCTCAGTTGAATGTTGTAATGTAATAAACTTGGTAGGTTACGTGAGCAGATAAAGCTGCTTAGCAGATGACTAAGCATCTATCTATATGTTTATACATGTTTTAGTTTAGCTTGACTGCTTTAATGGCTGTGCTGCAAAACCCCACCCAACCCCAATGAGACCAAACACACAGATTGTGGACTTTAAGAGCACATTCACTGGTTCACTAGGTAGTTGGTCTCCACTACCAAGCATCATTTTACTCTCATGGTTGACCATGCAGCACAGAGAGCCATACTCACTTTGTTTACATGGACATAGCAACCTTTTGGTAACCACACAGTAACAAGGTTTTGCTTAGAAGCATGAATGTCAAATCAGGGTTAAGATGACCTCATAAGATCATATTCTAATGATGAGAAAGCATGGCTTATTCCAACACACAAACACAACTTTTACATGTAAAGAAAAGTCAGCGAGTTGTATCATTAGGACTGGAATCAATATTTCCTTTGAACATTGAACCTTTTCATTTCCTTTTTGCAACCAGACGATGACATATTTGACAAGAAACATTGTTGTTACACTATAAGTGATATCTAATATATTTGGACTACATTTTGGAATAATTTACAACTTACTAACTGAGAACCTCAGACCCAACAGACAGAGGGAAAAAAAAAAAAGTTACTCTGTAGAAGTTTTACTACCTAGCTGTTGCTAGGAAGTAGCGACTGTTTTGTGACTTAAAGGGGTGATAGAATGCAAAACCGATTTTACCCTGTCATATGTGAATACCGACAGTTTGGTGGGTAAATAGGACATACAAAGAAGCTTTAAATCCCATTGACATGCCTTTCCTCTGAAAATCCCACATTTTGAATCTGCCGCTGAAAACGGGCGAATCTCAACAAAGCCAAAAGATGACGTCAGGATCTCAGAACCATTAGCTTTGTCACGCCCATTACCGTATAAGGAGAACGGTCCAGCCCCAACATCTACACACAGGCCACTGACCTGAGACCAGCTCCTAATGGAGCTAGCGTTAGCTCAGTTAGATGTCCGACTGAGAACGCTGCTTGTGTACTCTGACGGGATTTACTAAGAAGAAAGTTTGGAATATTTTCCCAGGATAATGACAATGAACCAGGGTCGTAAATGCAGAGTTCCAGCCTACAAGGAACGGTGACACTTCTCATAGCCTTCCCAAGGAAGCAACCACTTGACGGGCTCGGCTGCTGTTTATAAGGAGATCCAGGGAACGTTTTCACCAAAGACAGTTTCAAACTTTGGACAATTTAAAGCAGGATTTGCTAAGCTGCTGTTGCTGTTCCAACTGTCTGGTCATCCCAACCACAAGCTGTAGTAGGATTTCGTCATTAACAGTAACATTGGCAATGCTAAGGTATCCTGTAGCTAGCATAGGCTGAATGTCTTTTGATAACTGTAATGGCAAGGGGCTAACGTTTCATTTTCCTAACTGTTCCATTCGAATAAATACCCCGTGTTGTCATGTAGCTCCATCTATAGTTCACCATGCATGTTTGTCCACTTGTCAGGTTCATTTTTATTGTATTTCAGCAAGAAAGCTAACTGCAGCTGAGTAGAATCATGATCGTTTGGTTGCTAGCTAGCGCTAAGCTGTAACGTTACTCAGCTAGCTAGCTAGCTCTGTTATCCCGTTTGCTTCGACAACAGAACTGGAAACGTTATCATTTCATATGATATCTAGTCAATCTCGTGAAAACAGTGTGTATATAGACTGCAATGTATTGATTTGCAGTTTTTTTTATTTCAGAGCAACGCTATGTCACAAGGACAAGACGCGAAAGATGCAGCTTGCCAAACAGATGCTCCGAGTGTGTCATCTCGGGGGACACAACTGTCTCATAAGACATCAGACCGCACATATCATACAAGGTAACCTTTGTAATTATTCTTACAAACCAGACGTCTTATAGTGTTTGTGTAGCATTGTGACTGGGTAGCATTTAGCAGAGCAGTGTTATCTAATGTTATCATGATGAGTGAGTGACTTTTATCAAATATGTGAGCCATTACCAACACATTAGTGAATTATTTAAAGTAGGAATAGAACTATTCATCTGGATTATCACTGATTGGTCTGATCTCAATCAATTGCATTTCCTTTTGTGGGGGGGGGGCTGGTGAAAATAATTTGGACAATAGGCAGGAATGTGTTTGTATACAACAGGTATGACTGAATGCTAGATTGTGTGTTGACGATGCCTTTTGCAGGTATGTACACGCCCTATGAACTTTGTCATTCAACAAAACAAGTCTTTAGAAAAGGCAAATGTGAATGGGGACAAATTGTCTGCAGAAACTGGTTTTGTTCAGTGAAGGAGTGAGACACAAACATGGTCTAGAGACATCAAGCCTAATGGCCGGCCATATAAATGTAAATCATTTCAGATTTAAGCTGCTCCCACTGTAAGACACTTGTAACAACACTGGTTAGAGTCCTGCTTTGGCACAGCTTAGAGGTTTAGCAACTGCTTTTGCTATGAGTCAACTGGAGTATTTTGCTTGGTGTGTGTAAAAGGTAATACAGTTATGTTACAATATTTATGTTTTTGTTTGATTGTATCTTGCAGCCACAACGGAAGACAGCCAAGGGGAAACTAATGTACAGACGTCTGTTCCCAAAGGCCAACAGGGGAGGTTACACCGTCAAAGAAGTGAAGACAGAGACAAAAGTTTGTAAGTTTAAATATTTTTTTATTACAAACAAAAAATACTAAATTGCATCTTATCGGCACTCAAAATAACTTTTCACACACTGCAAACAACAAATCTGAATGTGCAATGATATAGGTGCTAAAATGACTTTTCACACACAACAGGCTATGTCTTAGACCTGATGCGACTGGTGTTTGAGGAGATCATCCACGACCCCCTTCCTTATCTGGAAGCAGTCCTGTGCCCCAGGACCTGTGTGCTCAGCTCGACAGGCACCCAACCCGACATACTGCCCTGAAACATCCAGAAACTCCCTCCACGCTGCACGACACAAGAGGGGTCACGGCACGGACACTTCTACCAAGAAAACCCAGCACCAGCTCACAAAAGTCCTATAAGCCCTGTGTCTGCATTGCCTACAAAGAGAACAGGGTGTAGTGGACAATCACATTTTTAGATTTAAGAGTAATGATGATTGTTTTGAAACAAAATAAAGTAATTTTGTTGTCTTGATAATACTGTGTTTTTGTAATAATGCTGAATCAATAATCAATGCGTATTGTTATAAACATTTTATTTAGATACTTGAACTGCTAACAGTGGTATCAAATGGGCTTCACCTTTCCATCCATCTGATTCTCAACTGGCCATGGTCAACTCTGTAAATATTCATTGCATTTGCAAAGAATATATATTGAGGCACGGATGAAGGCCAGGATGGTGAGCCATACAGGTTATCTCCTCAGGAATCTAGGTCATTCTTATTCTTCTGACCTGTAAAAACAAACATAATGAGCCTGTTGTTATTTCATAATGTTGAATGAGCAGAAAGCATAAAGTAGCTTGAGTTAATGTATCTCTAGTTTTATTTAACTGAGGTATTTATTGGCAACATATTTTCTCTCTCCTGGGGCATGTGTGCACAGTTTCCACAAGAACACCTGCCAAGGTAAGATACTACATTAGATTACTACATGTTAAGAAGGTAATAATCTCATAGTCAGATGATCTAATCTGCATGATAGTAGTTCCAAGATAACATTAGACGTAGCATACAAACTGAACAGAAAAAGGCTCCTGTCCAGCTAAATGGACGTACTGTTGCAAGATAACATTACTTCTGGGTGGTAAAGAATGTACGTAACTCATAATCACAATCAATCACTATTCAGCAGGAGAGTATACGGTAACAAATGTTACAATGTGACTAAGAGACTTTCGTTGAGAGCAGCTCTATGAACTGGCCACTAACTTTTCTGCCAACTGGACATCTTGACTGAAATTGCGAGGGTACAAGTTGTAAAATATTTGTCCATGTGCAAATTAATAAGTTATGTTGCTTACAATACTAAAAACAAGGCTAATACAAAGTTATTCTTAGGCTACAACACTGAAGTGGGAGTATTACACTAGTGTGACAACAAACCTCTAATGTTGAAAAAGCAAGTAAATGCTAAATGACAAAACTTACCAGTCTGAAGAAGTCATTTCCAATTTACTGGCAGGTTGCTCCTCGATGTCAGATCCTTCCTCTGATTCAGGCTCAAACAGATACGGTAACCATGCTATCGCCACCTTGGATGTTTTAGTCATGTTTGTGTGCCGCAGCAAAGCTCGTTGCACACCAACCAATCAGCGCGCAGCTTATTTAAATATTCATGAGCAGACCATATAAGGCAGAAAAGCTCTCGTTTCAAGCCAGGTCAATTTAGCAGGGTGGTGTGAGGGCCAAAAGAACAGCTAAAACAACATTTTTAGCCCAACAAATGTTACATACCCTATCAGGAGACCTCAAAGAACAGCGTGATATACTCTATACAACCATTCTATCACCCCTTTAAAGGTTTTTAGACTTTTTTAGGCTACTTATTTATATCAGTTTTTAAGATATGCTCTTCTAGCAATGTTAATGCCCAATTTAACCAAGATAATCTAGGTTTTTACTGTTTATTTATTAAGAATAACATTGTACCCTTTAAACGGTTGAGATCTGGAAAACCAGCAACATCGCTAAATAGACATTGGACGGGGAAAGACACAAGAGTATTGATATGAGAGACAGGTTTTAAACAAATCACCAGTTTGACACACTTATGTGAAAGAGACAACAAAGAAGAAAAATAGTTTGTCCTTATCGACATAAATGTAGTGATGTCACCAAATTCCTACTTTCAGATCTCAGAAATTATTTTGAAAGAAATGTCATGGTATACATTACTATCACAGTGGTCAAAACAGTAAAATGAAATCCCAAATTATAAACTGGAATTATCCTTTAATCAGTATGAGAATAAATAGCTGGGTAAACATTGCCCGTTTCTTGGCAAACTGCACCTCTAATAAGTATGGCACATATCTACCACATCTAGCATACTACTCTAAAAAGAAAAAAAGGATAATAAAACAATACTGTTTTCCATGAGAAAAAACCCAATACATTGGTGAGACGTGTTACAGTCATTAGATTACACCTGATTCCAGATTCTGAGGTAAGGGCTTTAACTCCACCTTTACTGCACAGTGGATGTGCATCTGACTCAGCTCGTAGTTTGAATGCTCTGCAGTATTCTCTTTGTCTTTACTGTGTTCACACTACAACTCAACTTCAATGTAAATGCATAATGGCTGCAGTATTTCAATTAATAATTCATAATTGCTGGACTCCTAATCAGATTGAGAGTGATTCCTCAAACATGTGGGGAATGTGGACATTTCCCCATAAGATTGCTGTGTAATTGAAGGCAGCTGCAGTGTAATGGCTGCAGAGCAAATAGTTTTCTGAGCATTATCAGACGTCTGGCTCGCTGATCTACACAACAGGTCTGTCATGTTATTTAAATGCTTGCGTTGAAATGCAGGCACAATCGTCTGGCTTTTGAATATTATTATTATTTTCTTTTACAAACATTAAATATTTTCTACCACAAGAGCTCAGTGTACAAAGGTAAAACTCACTCGCGCAAAACAAATACAATCATATGCTTGCGGTCCTCAGATGAAGAAAATAAAAAAGGCCCTATCTGATTAATCTCCTGGTCTAGGAACAGAAACAAAAAACAAGATTAACTCTTCCACCCTGTTCCTACTACCAAGATACCATGTCTAACTAAAACTGCATGGCAGCTCCAGAGGAGGAGCTCCAGTTCTGAGGGAAACAAAGGAATCAATAAGGCATCCTCTGGCTCCATCCAACTGCGCATGACTCATCAGACCTTGTTAAGACCTATTAGACAGCTAGACCATGGGCAAACAGTGGAGTATTCTCTAATGACGTGAAGAAAGAAAGAGGAGGGAGTTAGTGAAACAAGAGCCATGAAGAGAAGAAAGTAACAAAAGGAGTGAGAGAAGGAAAAACAGTGGAGTCTGGCTCCCCCTACTGGCTGTAAATTAAAATGACCCCCTTTAAATTGGCTGTGCCTGAAAAGAGCTTGAGATTGAAAGGCTCTTCAAACTAAATCCAAAGGGTGGCAAAAGAAACAGTAGCAGCAGTAGCAGGATCAGGGCTTTACAACAGGCATAAATTCCCAACCTGGAGAAAAACAGGAGCATTTGAAAACCAGGGGCCAGCACCGGCAAAGCTCACTGTAAACAACAGGTTTAAATCTTTCACAGACAGTCTTTTTCACGTTTTTTAATTCTCTGTGTTCCACTGTGATTTGGTCTTAGCCACTTTGTTCTGCATCATCATCTCTGTTCGGCAACAAAAGGCAAGTCTCTTGAAATCTTTTTTTGTTCATGTTGATTAACAGTCCCAGGCCAAGCAGAATAAAAAAGCCCTTTTTAGTCAGTCCATTCAGAGGCACAGCTTAATTGTTGTGCTCCCCTTTCACTATCTCTTGGACTAGAGAGACAGTCTTGGGGCCACTAAGCAAACTCTCGCAAAATGTTTCGGGCCACGTCAACTTTGTACTGGGCAATCATCAACGCCCGCTTCACATCCTCAAAGGAGTAACCCTCCCCCATCAGCTTGGCGATTTTGGCGTCCACGTTCTCTGACTCCAAGCTGTGGGGTTTGCCAGGCTGAATGTCTGGAGGGATATTCCTGGGCAGTGGCTTGGGCGGTCTGGCAGGGGCCTGCAAACAGTCCATCGATACTTGGAGAGAGAGAAGGGAATTCATGTCAGTGGAAGATACCCCTGGCACACAGGCAGACACTTGAGATTGTTATTAGTTATATAGTTATATTTACAGTGTTATACGCTTTGAAGTTATCTAATATAAAATCACGTAATGAAGTATTTGCCCTTTAAACTTTTGAAGTCTCTTGTGTTTATTATGGATTTTGTTCTATGCATCTATTGATGTAAAAGCTATCAGCAAGAGTTAGAAGGATGTTTATGAATGCATTTTAGCTTTTGTAATTTAGCATTCAATTTACATAAATCTACATTCATCATTCTACATACGTACTATTGTTACTATATAAAGTGTTGTACTATATTTAAGCTCTATGTGGAGAAAGTGAATGTTATGTATTTATGCCTTATTTTTATGCAGAGATGGCTTCTCAGTATCTAACACCATTTGCCAGCTGAAGGTTGCCAGCCAGCAGATGACTTCGGTCTAACACAGAGAAGATGCAGTGATACATGTGTATTACAACTATATTTTGTATTGTAATGTTTTTGTGAAAGTGAACTCGACCTCGACATGTTTTTCTAAGCCTTATGCGTGCATTTTCTCATGTAGTCATTTGCTGAGAAGGGGAGGTTACTACCTTGACTGGCTGGTAAATGGTTGTACTCCAGGCAGCCTCGGGAGCCTTTAACATGTTCTGTGTGTCGTCTGACTGGAGGCAGAGGAGCAGCACTGTTCAGCATGTCGAGCACTGTGTCTAGACCACAGACAATACAGAGCATTCAGGTAAAGGTGCCTGTTGCTATCTGTCAGTCACAAAGTAATGCTGTGTACTGTGTGAATATTCCACAATTCGGTGAGCATAATAAAGACTTCCACCGCGAGAGACAACCATTAGACTAGCACAACACCATAGGAGATGCACTAAATGTATGTTTCAAACATTTTCCAAAATTTTTCGGAACAAAATGAGTTTGCCAGCTCACCGGGGGTTAACAACAAGTGCTCATGTCCAGAGGAGGGCCTGTGTGGCCGTTGGATGATAGAGGAGGACGTGGAGGAGGTGCAGAATGCGGACGGAGAAGAGGAGGAGAGGTCGGTGAAGCTGTGTCTCACCGGTGGAGGAGGAGGCTGAGACGAAGGTCGGCTGCCGAAGAGGTTTTGTAAGGCTGAAACACAACAAAACCACAGACAAGACTGAACTCTCTGCTCTGATTCACAATTTATACTTAGAGCACACAAGAGGTGGCTGATGCTGCAAAGAGCAGCTGACATGGCTCCCTGAAGAGAAAAGCTAAGAGAGGATATTTCTGAGAGGGGACTTCACAGGAGGAAGGGGACTGGGACAGGAGGAATAAGATAGCTTAAAAAACTTGTTGTGGGTAGTCCAGGTTACCAGAACGCAGACGTTGACGGTGATAACAAGACATCCAACATACTTATTAGCCTATAACTATATCTGAAGCATAGTATTTGTTTATAGCATTAAAGCTGTTTCATGCTTCTTGCTTTCAGCGCAGTCAGCGAGGTGGGCGATATGGCGCAAACATGGCTAGGACATGGCCTGGACCTCCAATATTTTGTAACATTGCATAAACCGTGTTGCAATGACTTGCAACAGGAGAGAAGAAGTCCATTCTTTAAGCCGTTCTGGCCTCAAGGAGTATGAAAAACCAGACGGTTAGCGGCAAGCATGCGCGCCGTCCGCTGCTCCCGGACCGCACTGAATGCAAGAACCATAAAACAACTTTTACAGTAGCACAATACATTCCAATTCAAATGAGGACAATGTGAACTCTGCTGTGTTCGGGGTTGGCTACCTTGTGGGGGCAGCAGAATGTCATAGTCGGAGGGTGTCTTGTTGGTGTTGAAGGGGCAAAGGGGGTATGTGCCACCTGCGAGATCAACCCCTAACCGACTCGGAGTGTCCACCTGAGGAATAAAAGCAAAGAATACATTTTTTAAATGAACAACAAAGAATTCTGACGATGGAATTAGATGTTGTTTTGAACTTTTACCTGATTCAAGATTTATTATAATGTTTAATATCCTCATATTAGGCAGAATAAGACAGACCACTCTACTGGTATCAAGTAACAAAGGAAATATAAGCTGTAGTCTTCAGAAAATAGATTAATAGCTTGTGATGTTTGAGCTCTGCTGGTTTCAGGACTCACCAGGCTCTGGGGGTTGGGGCTTCTTCTCATCAGTGGAGGGCTCTGGAGAGCTGTTCTCCAAATGCCTGAATGAGAGGATATATGTTTGGTTCTCAGCAGCCTAATTAACCTAATGGACCCATCATTGCTGTATCACCATAGCAACTTTAATACATTGAAAGACGGCCAGTACCTGTTGGGTACAGAGATGCAGATGGGAGCCTGGCTCAAGCAGAGGTTGGATGACGGGATCTGATAGTCATCCTCCACCCTCTCTGTCACGCTGCGTTGTTGTTCTATCACAGGCCTGCTGAAAGGGTTGGAGGGTCTGTAAAGATGACCATCAACCCAAACTTCATTAGTGTCACAAATAGAGTTATACATTCAAACTGCAATTACTGATATTTTCACAGTCCCATTAGGAGGAAGATTGTAGTCCTGAGTTGTTTTTTCACATTCACAAGTCAAGTCAAAGTAATATGCTTTCATGCTTGTAACATTTAAAGGTACACAGCAGTCAAAAAGTGCAACTGAAAAGATGTGTCACTGTAAATACAGCCCATGAAATGCTGATAGATCTCAATTCTCAACACTCTGAGATATCAAATATGAGTTGATATAGACACTGAGAGCCACTTGACAGGACAGGTTTTGGGATAAATGTGTGGGATAAATATCCATCACTGTCCAGCCCTGTAATTAGTGTGGTATTGCTGTTCCCACATGTGTGTGAGCTGACTTTTTCATCCCAGGTCATTTGAAAAAACAAGTGCAGGACTTGTTTGTCAGTAGACTTGGACCCCCATGCTCCGCTCGCTTTAATTCTGCCCAGCATCAAGAAACTATGTGCAAAACAACACTTCCACATGTCCCAACAAGATGGGATAACCATTAGTTTTTTTTTTGTTTTGTCTTTGTACACTCAGTAGGCTAATTGTACCTTGATAGAACATTAAAGAAGTACTAAAGAAAACTGAGTTCTTAGACCTCCTGTCAGTGTTGACATGTATGTGTGTTGTATTGTGTGTGTTGTTTAAGATTTATAAAAAGGTAAATAAGCGGTTTTAAAATGTTAGGAACCATTGGTATAAATATTGGAGAAGCATGCTTGTGGACTAAAGATGTATGTTGTAATCTCCTTCTACTGTAAATTGTTGGGAAAATGTGAGTCTGAGGTGAGCCACACCTTCACCTATCTGATTACTGCCCAGGTACCCTTGAGCAAAACAGAAAGCCAGGACGGTAGCTTCTTAGGAGTGGTTGTACTACAGCGGACTCCACCCTGCTGGCTGTGTTTACCTACCTAACAATATGTTACAGTACAATGTTATTGTGTTGCAAAGGTACAAAGTACACTAACTGCTGTGTCTTCTGTGGGTAATGAATAAACAAGGCAGCAGTGAAGGAACTGTCTACTCAAGAATGATGGAGGAATTGCTCTAACCAATCAGTTACAAGAAACACTGAGCTTACTGTCCCAACATAACCATTGTTCCATATTAAACATGATCATGGAAACTAATCCAAAAGATGCAGTAATTACCAAATAAACAATCAGGTTTAGGCGACTTCTTTTAGGATTACAGTAAATGGTGGTCTTCATATAGTTATAAAAACATGCATATCACATTGAGTGCGCAGAATCATCTACAGCTCAACGTGACAAAGACTAAGGAGCTGGTGGTGGATCTAAGGAGAGCCAAGGCAGCAGTGAGCCCTGTTTCCATCCAGGGGTCAGTGCGGACATTGGGGAGGACTACAAATACCTGGGAGTGCACTTGGACAATAAACTGGACTGGGCCAAGAACACTCAAGCCCTCTACAGGAAGGGCCAAAGCAGTCTCCATTTTCTGAGGAGGCTGAGGTCCTTCAACATCTGCAGGAAAATGCTGAGGATGTTTTATGAGTCTGTGGTGGCCAGTGCTATCCTGTTTGCAGTTGCATGCTGGGGCAGCAGGCTGAGGGCAGCGGACGCCAAAAGACTCAACAAACTGATCCGAAAGGCCATTGACGTTGTGGGGGTGGATCTGGACTCTCTGTCGGGTGTGTCAGAGAGGGGGATGCTGTCCAAACTACATGCCGTCTTGGACAATGTACCGCACCCACTCCATGGCTTGCTGCTAAATCACAGGAGCACTTTCAGTGATAGACTCATTCTACCAAAATGCACCACAGAGTGCCACAGGAAGTCATTCCTGGCTGTGGCCATCAAACTTTATAACTCCTCCCTCTATGTGTCTGACACACAGACACTTAGAGAGGTTGAAACTGGACATTATTATCTGTTTTGTGCAATAACACTGGCTGTAAATACTGTACATATACACACTCCTTATATATCTTTATTTATATTTCTACTCTAATATTTATACTATTTGTGCAACTGCAACACAGAGTTTCCCTCCGGGGATCAATAAAGTATTTCTGATTCTGATTCTGATGTGCGTGATCCTGTGAACATAACATATCCTTGCAAAATGCAAATCAATGTGCCAGTCAGCTGCAGTCATTAGCGTAAAAGAAATGTGTCACTCTAACAACCTCATAATATTTTACAACACTGAATTGTTTTCAGCTGAACCAGAACTTCCACTTCAAGCTTAAGCTTCATCAGAAGTGACAGCTCCATCCCCTGCCTCCACTTTAGCCTGATACACAGAAATACCTAATCTAATTCTGGCTGCAGCTAAAAGGCTATTAGATGTTCAGCCATCCTTTTTCAAAGCTGTTTCTAACCAGGACTTTTCCCTAAGGCTACTAGACATCACTGGTAGAAGGTTCCTGAGTCTGAAACCACAGAGAAAAGGAAGGAAGAGGTTTATGTCTAGGTCTATGTAATACTCACTTGTGGCTACTTGCAAGGGTGGACTGCATTGGTGAGTGCCTTGAGGGAAGGATGTCATACTCATCGCTGACTTGCACACTATTAGAGAAGGGCTGCAAACACAAGAGAAGGTAGATATTATAAAAAACACAAAGGAACTACTGAAAATGTTAATGTCAAAAATTGGGCCCATGATCTGTTATTATTTGTTAAATACACTATATATACTAGTGATGCTAATGTTGTATGCAAATAGAATGAAAAAAGGGTTGGGAGAGATTCGGGCAGGTTGTCCTGTCAGATGGCACCATTTCAGAATGCGCTATCTGCTTGAGTTGTGAGGCATTACACTCATTTATTGGCCTTTAGACAGGTACTATATTCAAACTTTAAAATGCTCAGTCCTTGTCTCTCTTTAGTCCTAACAATTGTGCTACTACGTAAGTTGGATGCATACAGTTGGCAGGTTTGGGTGGTTAATTAAGACATATTTTGGGGGCTGGGTGGTCGGTATTGGCTTGCATAACAGGTTGGGTGGGTGCAGGTATTAAAAAACCCTGACCCGCCCATCATGAATATATATTTTTCACGTAAATGCTGATAGACATGATAGACATATTCTGTGACTAAGGTGTATTAATCCCATGCAAAACATAATCAGCATTCACAGGGATGGCATGACCTGTGAATCTTAACCTGCCTGATTACCCACCAGGTAGTAAAGTGCGGTTACAGCCAGACCAAACACCACCGAAAGCAATGTGACCGCCCAAAGAACAGAGGACAGCGAGAGCTATAGCACTTATTTTACTGTCAGAGCTGAGACCCTAAGTGTTTCTTTACGTTTCCCCTCCCCTGTGTGTTCCTGTCTGTGTATTGTGGGCAGGGTGCTCCTCTGCTCTCTCCTGGGTCCCAATAACTTTTGATCATCCACAACTGCTTTTCATCAGATCGACAGTTTGTTCAGCTACCATGGTAGTTACACTTCAAGCCCTTCCTTGTTCCAAATGTTGCGTTCCAGACAGTTTTTACGACTTCAAGTCACGTCTCACGACTTGGTAGCATTCCACGCAAAGACACCACAAACCCTTCTAGCTAGCGTTAGTGTTAGATAGCGTTAGCATTAGCTAGTGGCCTAAGGTGACCAGATTTCTTAGACAAAATCCGGGGACATTTTCAGCTCAGAAGCGTATAAACCTCCAAAACAAGTAATGTTTTTACTTTTGTAAAACTTAAAACAGGGACACTAGACCTAGAGCTGTTCTCATTAGGGGCTGAGCCCCCCCCCCAGGTCTGATCCTAGACCCCCCCTGCTGCTGCTTCCTACTCCACTACACCTCAGAGGGGAATGTTTCAAGATAGAAAGTCCTCATACTTCAAGATAAAAAGTCCTAATATTTCAAGATAGAAAGTCTTAATATTTCAAGATAAAAAATCCTAATACTTCAAGATAAAAAATCCTAATACTTCAAGATAAAAAGTCCTAATATTTCATGATAGAAAGTCTTAATATTTCAAAATAGAAAGTCCTAATAGTCCTAATATTTCAAGCTAGAAAGTCCTAATATTTCAAGATAGAAAGTCTTAATATTTCAAGATAGAAAGTCTCAATATTTCATAATGTTGTAATTACTGACCTACATTTATCTGACAGCTTTTGCTTTATTGCTCAAGGCTTGTTTTTGCAACAGCTCATTGAGAATCAGATACAATAAAAACTACTGAGGACATATTTTCCTTTGACATTGATGGAGTATTAAACAAGATTGCTGCAGTCGGCAGAAACAAGCTACAGTGGAAGTTAACAGGATAATTGTCCAGCTTGTATTTACGTTCATAAAAGTGCTTGTTTTGCTGCTAACAGACTCAGATTAATATTCTAAGAGTCTGACAACATTATGGGAAGGATTTCTAAGGAGGTCGACCTTTCTGTTAAAGATTAAGATCCTTTTTTAAACATAAAAGTCCGCAAAATTGCGTTGGCTAAACCCACCAGACTCCATGTACATAATCAGTGATTTTAGCATCGTAAAACCCGGTTTTCTAAAACCTCTCTGAGCTTGTCTGGAGTGACTATTGGCTCCGTTTTGTCAGTATTTTCTTTCTTTCATTCCAATTTCGGGTCCGTCAGTCACAGTGGAAACCGGGGACATTTCCGGGGACAGATCCAGCCGGGGACAGGTCGCCAAAATCGGGGACTGTCCCCGGAAACCGGGGACTGTCCCCGGAAACCGGGGACGTCTGGTCACCCTATAGTGGCCACCTAACGTTGACATTAGCTACCGCTAGCTGATACTAGAATTTCTTGTCGTTGACATATTTTGGGGTTCATTTAATAAACCTAACCTGTAGTAGTACACGATTCTATGTGTATTGTTTGGAAATGTGGAATTACTTTACATTGCCTATTTATACAATTTCTCACGGCGTCTGTACAGCATCAACAGGGGTCACCATTGTTGTTATTGTGTGTGTGACGTCAAAGCTGTAACTGGGAGTACAACTAACTTGCACGAGTTCATGAGTAGTAGGTTTGACTGCCAATCCAGGGCACTTTCACGGGTAGAAGGTTGTGAAAACACGAGTTACGGGTTGCCTGGAGTGCAGCATAAGTTTTGGAGTCTTTTTCTTAAGTGTGTTTGTGCTTCATCTAACCCAGAGGTGGGTCTGAATGCAGCCGCAGTGGTAGATTGTAGGTCATTGGTTTATGTAGACAAGAAAGACATCCAAGAAACAAGTAAGCCCATTAGTTTTGTTTCTGTTGTTTTTTTGCACAGTGACTTTACTTACTGCTGTGCTGTCAAGGGGCCTCATTTATTAAAAGCTGTTACAGCAGAGTGAAATTTGCATAATTCCTCGCAAAAGTCGGGATTTACAAAGAATTTCCATGAGTAAAAATGTGCCCAGTTTTCCGCAACCTTTTGACCATGTGTGTGATGGTGCATAACACTCCCAAGGCTGCGTTTTAGTGATCTCTGATGGTAACACAAAATATCACATGGATAAAGTACTCTGGATGCAGAGCGCACAGACTCCATCAAAAACACCTGTGCCCGTGTGGTGTTCATATTTTTGTTACACAGCCATTCCCGAGTATGGTGGACCCACCCCATTATTAGGCTTTCAAATCAATACAGACATCATTTATGAAAAAATACTTAACTTAACTTCACTTTAGCTCAATTACCAATGATATACAGTTTACTGTACATCATTTATGGTTCATATTTGCCTATTTACCCATTTAAGATCACATTATGATCATATAATCATTTTCATTCAATTTTTTAACATTAGTGGTGGTATTTTTGGAAACTTAAACAGAGTACTTGAAATGTAACAATTTTGTAATTTTGAGTGGTAGTAATAGCATATAGCAGGAGCAGAGAGAAAACATTTTCGCACACAGATACATAACTCTCAGACACGCACACATACTGTACAGACACACAACAGGCCCATTAAGGAAGAGGACACAGTTAAGTTTCATAGCAAATACAATTATTACACTCGAGACCCAAACACCTCTTCTGTTTTAGTTATGTGTAGGGAGAGGGTGTACCGTGTGCAGTCATTGAAAATAGGTTAATTTGTATATTCTTCACAGAAAATGAGCCAAGGCCAATGAGTTTGAGTTAGAAGGCATTATAAATAGCATAATTTTTCTTTTAGCAAACATTAAAAACGTGTCCCACAGACCCGAACACCACACAAGGATTAATTACATTGATGACTAGAATTGACTCCAATCCACTACCGGTTTATTGGACTTAATTAATCTATCGGGACAATAAATAAATAGATTAAATTGATTGATTGATATGAACCTTTTTAGGACAAATATAGGACGGCCTTGGGAGGAGCGGGAGGCTTGTGCACGACCGCATAAGGTAACGCACGTCTGTATTTATAAGGAGAAAAGTCTGTACAGGTGTGCGACGCATGGTGGTACAAATCAGAATGTTGTTTTTGCATACGATTCAGAAAAACTGAATACACAGAGTTTTATAAATGAGGCCCTTGGTTGTTCTGTCAAAAGAATGGCTTTGCTTTTCGGTTTTTAAAGTAGAATTGAACTTACTTTTTGGTAAATTCTTAAAACATTTTTCCATTATTGTGACTTTAAGTCATTGAACTGTGCATAGATAGATTGTTTATTGTCCAACATCTGTACAAACTGTACACCTTGGCAAAATAGGCAGCCATACCTGAGGTTTACCTAGCTAAAGATTAATTTGACATAGTTCACAGTTACAGTAAATGTTTTTCTACCAGCGAGAAATCACTCAATGGATGTTGAATTTCTCTAAAAGATTGAGTTGGTACAAATGGTTTACGCCATTGAAGTAACAAATTATGGTAAAATTGACCAATAAAAGTGAATGGAAGTATGTTTCCCACCAAACAAGTTTTACAGAAAATTAAATTAACTTCATCATCATTTATTATCTCAGCTCACAACTGACAATTCCTAAGCCAACACACCAGCTGATGGCTCAGCTGATTCCCTCTTAAGCATATGATAAGATTTCCAAATACAATGCTCTATTTAAACTGCTTTTCCCAGCCAACTTGCTGCATCTCTGCAAGCGCTTGCAACCCACCTCCACCTCCTTTTAAATTTACATTTATCTTGTCTGACTTAATCAATGATCTTGCACTGCTGCTATACCCGCTTAAAGCCTTCCATGCATGCACATGGAAGGGCAGGTAGGTTTGCTCTCTGCCTCATGCTTCCCAAGTATGCACGTGGAAGTGTGGGGAGGCCACGGAACAGAGCCATCCCGCCAAATACATATTGCAGATGAATTAATCTATTTATTGACAAAGTGGCCTGGACTGAACTTAGTTTAGTGTGTTTGAAGATAATACAGCTGGGGCAGGAATGGCATTAGTTTTGCAGGTATTTGGACAAAGTAATGGGCAAATTAAAATTTTGACCTAATGACAAAAAGTCAGAGCATCACCAAAGTGATTCCTATTCATCCTGAGAGAAAGATGTACGTCATTAAAATAACATTTCATAACAATCCATCAATCCAACTGCTGTAGAGACATTTAATTTAAAACCACAAGTGGCATACTGTCATGTCATTTGACAGCAGCATAGTTTGAGAGAGTAATGTTGTGGGATGGGACGGGAGATGCTGAAAATTGTATTTGCAAATACATTTAAAAAACACAAGTGGTGCTAGAGGAAGAGGCAAAGGATGTCCCAAGTCAGGATTTTTAAGAACCATGAATGTCTCTCTCTCTCTCTATATATATATATATACTCACCTATAGGATTATTAGGAACACCATACTAATACTGTGTTTGACCCCCTTTCACCTTCAGAACTGCCTTAATTCTATGTGGCACTGATTCAACAAGGTGCTGAAAGCATTCTTTAGACATGTTGGCCCATATTGATAGGATAGCATCTTGGAGTTGATGGAGATTTTTGGGATGCACATCCAGGGCACAACAACCCGTTCCACCACATCCCAAAGATGCTCTATTGGGTTGAGATCTGGTGACTGTGGGGGCCATTTTAGTACAGTGAACTCATTGTCATGTTCAAGAAACCAATTTGAAATGATTGGAGCTTTGTGACATGGTGCATTATCCTGCTGGAAGTAGCTATCAGAAGATGGGTACATGGTGGCCATAAAGGGATGGACATGGTCTGAAACAATGCTCAGGTAGGCCGTGGCATTTAAACGATGCCCATCTGGCACTAAGGGGTCTAAAGTGTGCCAAGAAAACATCCCCAACACCATTACTGAAGGTGAAAGGGGGTCAAACACAGTATTAGTATGGTGTTCCTAATAATCCTATAGGTGAGTATATATATATATATATATATATATATATATTTTTTTTTTTTTTTTTTTTCTCCAGTCTTCAACTGTCCAATTTTGGTGAGCTCTTGCAAACTGTAGCCTATTTTTCCTATTTGTAGTGGAGATGAGTGGTACCCGGTGGGGTCTTCTGCTGTTGTAGCCCATCCGCCTCAAGGTTGTGCGTGTTGTGGCATCACAAATGCTTTGCTGCATACCTTGGGGGTAACGAGTGGTTATTTCAGTCAAAGATGCTCTTCTATCAGCTTGAAACAGTCGGCCCATTCTCCTCTGACCTCTAGCATCATCAAGGCATTTTCGCCCACAAGACTGCCGCATACTGGATGTTTTTCCCTTTTCACACCATTCTTTGTAAACCCTAGAAATGGTTGTGCGTGAAAATCCCAGTAACTGAGCCGATTGTGTAATACTCAGACCGGCTCGTCTGTCACCAACAACCATGCCACGCTCAAAATTGCTTAAATCACCTTTCTTTCCCATTCTGACATTCAGTTTGGAGTTCAGGCAATTGTCTTGACCAGGACCACACCCCTAAATGCATTGAAGCTACTGCCATGTGATTGGTTGATTACATAATTGCATTAATGAGAAATTGAACAGGTGTTCCTAATAATTCTTTAGGTGAGTGTATATATATATATTTTTTTATTTTTATTTTTTATTGAGGAAACAAAAAACAAAGTAGACTTTCCGTATTTACTCTAATTTATTAACCTACTTTTTGTGTGTGGCATTTTGAGGCCTTTATCATGACAGGACAGCTTAGACGTGAAGAGGAGAGAGACGGAAGTGACATGCAGAAAAGGGCCACAGGTCAGAGTCAAACTGCGGCCGCTGCGTTGAGGACTGAGCCTCTGTATATGGGTGCGTGCTCTACCAGGTGAACTATCCAGGCGCCCCAACCTACATTTTTCAACTGAAATCTAAGCCCTACCTTGGAGCTTTCTGAGGTTCCTGCCACCTCCATTCTTTGATGTGATCTCCCAAATCCAGCAGATGGACAACTGAGTGGTCTTCCGTTCAGGTGAGAGGGGCCGGTGGGTTCCAACTGGAGCGGGTGCTCAGATCCAGTCCTGTGGACATCTGCAAAGTGGCTGTCTTTGGGACACCTTGTGTCAAGGGGCATCTGGGAGTCTGAGAGTGTGCCGTAGAAGATAAGAGGGAGATGACAAGGCAGATGAACTGCCGAGCCAAGAATGGCGCGACTCTGGCGGAATGGGAGGAGGACGCTCAGGGGGAGGCGGTGGAGGTGGGTCTCTCTGAGGAGGAGGTGGGGCTGGGAGAGGCTTGTCCTGCTTCCTGGACCATGCCTGGCGAAGACTAGAGAGGTGGAGACATATAGTATGTTCATTAAAATGACAGAAGATTCAATCTAAATAATTCTAGACTCATTCTAAATCAAACACTTTTTTATGTTTAATTGTTGTTTGTTAGGAGAATTCAGGAAGGCTGACGAGCACTTTGTGGAAAGAAACCTAGAATGGGGATCTAAATAAACGGAGAGTGTTTAGGAAAGATACCTATGTTTTTGGCGCTCAGTATGATCACAGCACTTCACATCATGTTAGCGCTGCCAAATAAAAAGTGAAACATGAAACCTTATCCTTAACGTTGGCTTTGACCTGGTGTGAAAACATTCAACCTCTACCAGTAAGTAAGAATAACTAACAATTGTGACATAACATGATTTCTGGGTAATAAATTATTTCACAAATTCCAACATTTGTGATCAAAGGGATTTATAGTGCAACCTAGTGTGCTGTAAACATTTTCACACTTCTAAACATGCTTTTATATGACCCATTTTTTAAAATCTGGGGAATGCTTTGACTGACCTTCGGGGAGCCAGTGGGACTGGCAGATGGGGAGCGAATGGCACCTTTCTGGATGAGGTCAAGTCGTGGTGGGACGGGGGGAAGGCCGAGGTGCTGGATGCAGTGGCTGGGGTCTCCTCCGTGGACCTTCTGTGTTGGCTGACCGGTGAAGAGTTGGGAGACCACCATGGGCGAGTTCTGACGCTCTGCACAGTGCTGAGAGGAAAGTATTAATAATATAAGGGTGTAAAGTAAAAGTAAAATTCTGGACCTAAGTAAAAAAATAAAAGTAAAAACCCTACACTTTTCTTCTACAATTTAAAAATAGTTATGATTAATTAATGATTTATTAAATTTCTTACAACTTCAAAATGCTCTTAAATTTAAACAACCAGTGTGCACTATTTTACCTTTAAATAACAACTTAAAAATATTTTGATGCTATGGCCTACTACTTAGGACGGAGCCCCACTGGGGTCAGCTGAAAAAAAAACTAAACGTGGCGCACAGAATACAAACTGTTCCCTCGGTTTAATAAACTTTTGACAACAATTCATAATCCGTTCTCTTGGTTTATAAACGTGAGCAAAGTTAAAAAGATATTCACAGATTAAACTTATGGGATCAATTACTCTACAGCGAATTATATTAAATCACAATATCACCTAACATAGTAAGATTAACAACGAGCTACAAACTAATATTCATCAAAATGAGCCGTCCTCCAACCTGGAGAAATAAGACTGGTCTCTAGCAGCAGCCAGGGGTGCTATAAACACAACATCGACACAAAAATATCTATTAATTTAATGATTACATAAGGTAATGTCTCCAAACTTATTTTTTAACAGTAAGTGCTGTAGTATAACTAGGAGGAGACATGTTATAATTGAGATAAGTTTGGAGACACTTTGCGGTGGCCCAGTTACAGCGTTCTCGCTCAACACTGGACCAATTTCAATGATTTTTGTTACTTAGACACCAATGCATGTGGGAAAGGGACCAGGTGAAATATACCAAAATTACACTTTTAGTGTAATTCTTAGAATTAAATAAATACGCCCCGGAGTTTCCCTTCTATTAACAAACAACTTAAAGAAATGGCAAATCTAATTTATTTAACACCGTAAACGTACGTATCAATAGAACTACAGCTAGTACAAAAAGTCTTCACCTTCCTGATTTGGCCAGTCCATTCATGACCAGGCAGTCCTCTCGGTCTTCCTCATCATCCAGCTCCAGCATTGGGCAGCTGTGCTGGTCCAGGAAGAAGCACTTGGTACCCTCATTTCGTGGGTCAAAGGGATCGACAATGATGGGCTCTGTGCCTTTGATCTCACAACGACGAACGGACAACCCTGACCATCCGATCCTGGAACAGATAAGGGAAAGTGTTTAAACACCCACAATATACACAGACCAGGTGCGATGGTTGCATGCGTAACCCCACATACGTTTTTAAATCTAATGATTGGATGAGC
>NW_022603168.1:0-25351 GCF_008692095.1 Etheostoma spectabile
CAGCTTTTGTTTCAGCTTGTTTGTCAAAATTTACTATTTAGAGTAAGCTGTTTATGTAAACAGCACGGTGGATGAGAATGGACTGCCCGGACAGATCAGATTGAAATATTTGCTTCCTACATGTGAATGCCTGTAGACAGAATTTAATGTAGGTTTAGTGTACCTACTTACAGTAACGGGCGTAGCGGTATCTTACCCAGTCAGGCAATGTGTCGTAACACACCTCTGCTGTGTGTGTGTGTGTGCGTGCGTGTATGTGCTTGCGCATCAATATTAAGAATCCTGTCAATCTTTCAAAATGTATATTTGTTTCCAAACGAATTGTGCTTGAAGTTTGCATGGCATTTTGTCTGGTTTACCTGTGCTGCGTCCGGTGTAACTTAACGTTAGAGCCGCATACATATCATTTACCGGGGGGGAAGATAGTCTACATCTGGCTCAAATGAACGGACGGCCATCCAATTAGGACAACCTCATCCCATTGTCAAATTCATTAGATATTGAGCCAGTACATTAAAGCTTTTAATAACAGGAGCCTATTATTTTATTTATTATTACCTTTAGTTAACCAGGAGAGACTCATTGAGATCAAACATCTCTTTTTCAAGAGTGGCCTGGCCAAGACAGACAGCATTACACCACACATACAGTACTTACAAACACAAAATACACCAAACCACTTAAAACATAATGCAACTGAATCAGCAAATCCCTCAAAGCAACCACAATTGTTTAACACATCAGGCAAACATCTACATCCAGACGTGGCTGCATCCCAGTCAATCAACATCCTCTTAAAGCGACCAATGAGACCAGCTCACTAAGTTTCATGGATTTCTGTAACTTGTTCCATGTAGAGGGAGCAGAAAATGTAAGCGCCTTTTCAACAGTTCATTTCTAATTTTTGGAATCGACAGAAGGAGAAGATCCTGGGAACAAAGATTGTAAGTCCTGATACTATTTACACTGATATAGGTCAGAAGGTAGGATTGAAGTAGACCTAAAGAGCCCTGCATATGAAGGTACGCCATTGTTGAAATCTCTGTGTTGATATCGAAGGCCATCCAACACGTTCATACAGTTCACAAAGGTGAGTGAGGGATTTAAAACCAGTGATGACCCTTAAAGCTCCATGGTATACAGTGTTTAGTGCATGTAAACTCTGAGATGAAGCATGCATGTATAAAACATCTCCTTAGTCAAGTACAAACATAAAAGTAGCAGCAACAAGTCTCTTTCTAGATATAAAAAGAAAATGCTGAAATAAAAACCTAGTTTAAGTTTTAATTTTTTTGCTAGCTGCTGAATATGATGTGTAAAGAAATATATCTTATATCTGTACTTAGAAATGCATTCGATCTTCATACCCTGGAAGTGAGTATAAAGTATAAAGTTCACTCTCCACAATGCTGTCTTTGGGCAAAAAATCATGTGTGAGATTGATAACGGTTAGCTAGCTGGCCTGTATATGTTTCTTGTAATGTTTACCTTAGTTATTTATTTCTTACCTTGTTTTTGGTGTGTGCGTTTCAAAGCCATTTTCCTCTCTAGTCTACAATATGGGTCATTCTTAAAGCTAGGGTAAACCTTAGTAAAAAACACACTCCATATTTGCTTTAAGATTCTGTGTGTGTCAGAAATACTTGACATTAGATGACAGTAATAATTAAAGCATAACACTGTTGCTCCAGTGCAGAAAAGAGTAACTTTGTTGTAATGGGCAGCAAAACAAAGGCAGAGTACCTTCACTACATTTGAGCATTGTGAAGCGCCATGAAACAAAGACAACGAACCGTAACTGATGTTACAGTATTCTGCCTTGGCTTATCTATGGCTTTTGAAGTCACGGCAAAGACAACACACAATTTTCTCCACAAAACAATAAATTGACCCAAGATATTTGTCCTTATGATAACGCAGATCTTGAATGTTCCAAAAATGACAATACTTAATTTTCGACCAAAATTGAGTTACGCTCCTTTCGCTTTGCACGGCAGTATTGCTCTGCTATGTTTGGACACAAAAGTATAATATCATAAAGCATAAGTTCCTACACTACATCTCCCACCATAACATATGGAAAGTTAGTCCCCCTCCCCTTATGGCTGCTGTCAAAGGCTCTATGGCAAAAAAAACAATAACAAAGGAGACAGAGGTGAGCCCTGTCTTGTTCCCCTTACAAGAGCAAATGTTGTGAAATAACCTGTTACTCTTCACCACAGCCTCTCTGTGCTTATACAGCTCTTTAATCCACTTTATATCACTGCCGCCAGAACTACACTTTTCCAAATGTCAACCATTCAACATCGAGGGAAATAGCAGCTATTGGGGATTGTCTATCAGAGCATGCACTATTAATGAGACGAGCTACGCCTGCAAATAAACCCCACCAGATCAAGATGAATTAGAGAAGCAATAACTTTATTAAATCTATTTACCAACATTTTTAAAATATCTTAAAGTCTGTAATACTTCTTTATTAAGAATTAATGAAAGAAACATTTTGAACACACTTATGTGAAATATTTTTCATTTAATGCATGTGTTTAGCATCATTTTCTGTATTTGATTTTTGTTTTTTTGGAGTGTTTCTTCTCATCTGACTTTCTAAATGATACTAATTTTATCCCACCTGTTGTCCCAATTCCAATCAACTCACATCCCTGAATACATGCATAAAAAGTCAGCACATTTGCTGCAGTGATCTCCATCAGCAAGTTATTTCAAAGTCTAGGAGCTCAAACTGCAAAGTAATTTTGACATCTGTGTATAAAAAACAATAAAAATCCACAAACCTCTCTGTGATAAAATAAGTCAAGGAATTTCTTTCTGCTGAAGAGATAGCCTCGAAAACAGTGTGTTCTGTGGATTATCCAGTGTGCCAGTGATCCAGTGTGTTCAAAGATCTTTAAACCTCAGCACATTACACCAAAACAATCTACATGGCTAGTTAGTGAGGCTCCGTTCTTGTAATTGGTGTGAAGTAATCCTTTAACAGAAAGAAAGTAAGATAGAATATGAGAGAATTTGTGTGGCTCAAATTGAGACAGAGAGGGAGAGAAGGATCTGACAGGCCCGATAACGTAGACTGAGCATAATAGGAGTTGGTATAATCAGTCCTGTGGCATAAAGCTAATGGACAATTTTCAGCAATTTTCTGTTTCCTGATATTAACTACAATCAGCAATCAACCTGCACTGCAATTCATGACCTTTTTAAAAACGCATTTAAGAATAGAAACTATGCTTATATTTTTTTAACCTTGTACCAATCTTGAAATGGATTTACATGTAATTGCCAGAATTGGGGGGTACAGAAAAAAACAAATAAAGAATCAGCACTCTCTCTTGCTCATTAGCCTTACATGGACTGAAGAAGAAATTAACGTCAACTTAAATTTCTGTTTTGAACACATGGAAACCGAAACCAGACTATGGAATCTAAGAGAGTGAGGTGGAGACGGAGTTGATCGAGTACATGATGGAAAATCAACTGCCACATTTTTAACAGTGTGATTGGATTGGTTTTGGCGTGCCTCTACCAACGCCGCCCTGGAATCTATACCTTTTTATTGTTTCCATAATGTGGGTACTGCAGAAGCACACAGAAAAAGGTATCCCTGTGAAACCATGCAAGCAGTGAAGTAATCACCCAAATACGTCCTTGTTAGCCCAAGTCCAGTTGACACTCACTGGGCTGTTACCCAAGCTAAAAATGCGTCTCCTTTTCTTTCATCTCCCCTCCCTTTCATTCTGCACGTGAGAGCTTTACTGGGTGCTGCTGGTCCGTGGCCTAACTGAGGCCTTAAGCCCCCATCCTGTAAAGTAGTGGGATGCCAAGTATCCTCTGATTTACAGCTTGGAGCACACGCTATGCCTTTGCTCCTATGAACTATAAAAGGCAAATGAGAGCAAATGTCCAGATCCCACTTGCTATATTAACCTACATTCTTTCCAATGGAGTAGAGCTGCTGCATGAACTGACTATAACCACATGGTGGAAAGAAGCAAAGCTTCCAGGCCCCAACAGAGAGCCAATGTGAGGGCAGATTGGAATGGGTTTGGATAGCGGTCTGATAAGATGTTCTTGCACACTGTATATAGAGTAGGCTAGTCAATAACATTAATTTTCTGCTACACAACACAGGCTCCACAGCCTTGTCCTGTCTCAAATCATTTTAAATATTTCCTCAGGTGTTTAAGGTAGAAATACCTGGAGACCTGAGTGATAAGAAGTCAGTGAGAGAAAAGCGAGTGGGATCCATGTTCAGGTCTGATATGAGCAAGAGTCTACAGCTATACTAGCAGCTCTTTCAGGCTGTTCTGAGTCACAGCGGTGCTTTATGCTAATGCTAAAATGCAGATGTTTAGGTATAATGTTTAGAACCCTCAACTGCCTTAATCCCACTCGATCTCTCAGAAGTAGCTTTTCTATGATTTAGCACTGTTTCTCACTGGCCTCTGGAATGCGACGGATGACAGATCTATTTTCCTACATTGTTTCACCTGCTCTAAATGGAACCACATGCTGCACAGGACCCCGCCTCTTCTTTGTCTGTAATTGGAAGCACATGCACAGTGAAGCCAAGGGTAAAGCAGAACCACCACAACCAACAGGCCCTTCACCTCCCCTCCCCCCTGGGTCTGGGGTGCCACATTTTGGTCCAGGCCAGTGGCAGGCCACAGTGCATTGAACTAACTGACATGGCATTACACGTCAATTAAGTTCAATGGACGACTGTATCGTGTGTCCTGCAAGTCTTTCAAGCCCTCGGACTGAAATTTGAGTGACAATTGAGAGTCTGCTGAGGAAGGAGTCCTAGACATCGAGTCTGAAATGCTTTGAGAACACATTCAGTTACTTAATTGTACATTTGCCACGGCTTTGAAGTCTGAACAAGACAGGCCATGGATTTAGAGCGGACGTATCACCAACTCTTACATCACTGCAAGATTGCATAAGGGAGGAATGCATATACTGTAGATTAACCTCATCAGTCACGTTAATTTACCATGTTTGTCAATGATGTATGGAATCATTTAGTGGTATCCAGAGGGAGAGAAACAGAACTCTCTATGTTCAATGAAACCCAAGGTTTGTTGGCAAGGATTTTTAAAATATTTTATCTATTATGGTAACTGTTCAATCACATTTTCTGTATATTTTATTTTCCCACATGTGTTTTAATTATTGTTAATGTCTTTGGATGTTTCAATCAGACTGAGCTCATGAAATGCCGTATGTATGATACGCCAATTTGTATGGCGTGTTATCAAGACGCAATCTCGCTTTTTAGCGTGTTTATAAACGCCATTTGGCCTCCATCGACTTACATAACCATGCGATTGCGTGTGAATTGACGCTGTAGCGAGTAGTATGAAAAGGCAAAAATCCGTAAAGGGAGGTTGGTCGTGGAGGTGGATGGGTAAAACACAAGACTTTTACCCAGGAGACCAGTGATTGTGTCTCGCGTGTCACGTTTCCTTCATGTCCCGTGTAAGTGTGTCTGTTTACGTCCGCCGTACAGAGCGTAGACATACACCCGGATAGCTCAAAATGTGTACAGATAACACGCCACTTGCCTTAAGAAAGTGGCTGTGTGTGTTTATGCGAAGTCATGATGTCATGTTATTTGGATCGTCACTCTGTGTGTGATGTATGTATGATGCTGATGTACAATTTACAGTTTGATTCTAGAAAGATATTTTGAAATTCATCTGCAGAATGTCAGTACTCACCTCAAATCTAGTCAAGTCAATCACGTGCCAATGTGCTACTCACACAGTAGTGTACAGTACAAGTGGGTTGTGGAAAAAACAAACCTCTATAAGTCCAAACATTTTGAAATTATATAATTCGTTTATATCATATATTCAGAAGTTCTCTAAATAAAGGAAAAGAAATAGATTTGTAACAAGCTCATTGAACTTTTTTTATAACAAAACAGTGGACACAAGTTATTATTTCAAAAGAGTATTTGTATATCTAAAAAAAAATCATGTTTGGAGAGGATATGTTTTTTATATATCAAAGGTCAAAACTTGAAACAAACAACCAATGTTGACAGTGACCTCCCTCCATGTACCAAAAAACTCCAAGTTATAAGAAAGAAATACTTAAAGTAATTAATCAATGGTAGCCACGTCTCTGCATATTGGGTATGTCAGCAAAATAATATGGTGAATTTGATTATCAGTGAGATAGCAATGTTTTGATGTCCTCTTCTTTCTGAGCCAATTGGGTACATTAAATGAAACGTAAGGCATGCAGTTTAAATACGAATTAAGAGTGAGGGGTTGTATTTCTGGAAATATTTTGCAAACTCACTTGGCAGTAAAGCGCTCTTTTCCCATTTGTCTCAGTACAAGACTAAAGGCTAGATAAGTCATTACAAGGGAATATCTAAATATTTAAAATCCTCTTGATTACTTTTAAAGCTTTAAACGGTCTTGCCCGTCTTATTAATTCAGCTACTCAACCGCTACACTCCCTCCCGTCACTCCGTCGGCTGATCAGTTGCTCCTGGTCGTCCCGATCCAAGCGGAAGCTTAGAGGGGACAGGGCCTTTTCTGTTTGTGCTCCTAAGTTATGGAATGCCTTACCTTTGACCATTCGTCAGGCTTCCTCAATACCGATTTTTAAACTCTTCTTAAAACTCATTTCTACACTTTGGCTTTCAACCCAAACTGAGACTTGATCTTATCTGTTTTTATATAGTGTTATTGGGTAGATCTTCACCCCCAGTTTATTATTTTTATGATATTGTGATTGTTATTTTTATCTGTGTTTGCTGCCTTCATGTACAGCACTTTGTTCAGCTACTGCTGATGTGAAAGCGCTTTATAAATAAAGTGATGATGATGATGATGATGAATATTGGGCAGACAAAACACCCTGTTGTCAGGGTTCAGCCTCATTGCTGTGAAAACCATAAAGCAGTGTGATTGAGCCTGACATCGGCTGTAAACTCATCAGAGCATAAGCTCACGTGGACCTCTAAGTGGCCTGATTACCATGGAAAAGATGGCAAGTTTTTTTCCACCAAAACAGTGTTTAGCACCCTGTTAGAGTTATTGGGCTAGATTAGTGACTCTGGCGCCAAAGATTAATGTAACCCTCTGGAATCACAAGTCAACTGGAGAAGATTGTGAGAGCTGCTGGCTGGCTTTCACTATTTTATCACTGTGTGTGTAAGAAGCTGCCGAGGCTGTGGGTGCAGGAGTAGGACATGCTTCTCACTTTTCATGGATAACACAGAGGGAATGTAGACACCAACCAAACGTGGTGTTTAGGTGTCCTAAATCTTACTTGTTAGCTGCAGGGTTTAAGTTTGGGCTATGTTGCAGTGACATCTACTGGTAATAATTGGAGTTACAGCTATAATCTTATGAGGGAAGCTTAGTTTTATGTACATGCCACATAGGTCTAATTTAATTGTGCCAATAATTACATGATTTAGTTTTTCTGTTTTAGTTTATGCTTCTTTTCTACTGGTGACAATAAGGTAAACATGTGAGGGAAAGAAGAAATGAATGAATGTAGAAAAGTAAAAGTCTTTATTTTTCTTTCTTTTCATTTTATCACACATTTGGATAAGTAAACTAGGTTTTAGGTAACGTAGAGACAGCAACAGAGAGGAGTGGATCAGGGCCCCGTTTAAGGAAGGAGGTTTAACAAACTCTAGTCTAACCCTGAACTCTTGAGTTGGTATGGTATGGTAGTTGGCAAGGTTATTGAATCTAAACCTATATTTCCTAAACCTATTTCATTTAGGTGCAATCCTGCAGGCAAAAAAGTAGCCTACTAGGCCTACTAATCCCATTCTGAGGCTGCAGCACCATCATTGACAGAATTATAATTCATGATCTTTTATTTTAAAGAGTTAACATCATTCACTTGCAACACTGTGGAACTCATTTTTAATGGCTCTTATTGGTTTGTGTCCAGGGACCACTACAAAAACGTTTAAAACACTTTCATAACGAGTCTTTTTACACTCTTCTGACTGCGCTTTGCTACAGTGGCTTTACTAAAATGCCAGACTGAGCTCATGAAGTGGCGTGTGAAGGAGATGGCAATTCATATGCCATTGTTGGCATGTTATCAAGACACATACTGGCTTTTTCCATTACCTTGACTTACATTACCTTGTGATTGCGTGTAAATTGACGTCGTAATGAGTAGTATAAAAGGGCGAAAATCTGCATAGTGAGGTTGGTCGGGGTGGAGGATGGGTAAACCACAGGACTCTCACCCAGGAGAGCATGTTTATTTTCCACGTTTGTTGTTTTCCTAAACCCAACCCCATTCTTCTTTTCCTAAACCCAACCATAACCTCGCAATAACACGTAGCCTCGCGATAACACGCCACGTGGCTTTAGAAAGTGGCGTGTATGTTTATGCTGTGACGTTGCAGACTGCTGTCTGCTGTATACAGCGAGACAGCATAGACATACACACAGATTACTCAAAATGCGTACAGATAACACAACACTTGGCTTTAGGAAAGTGTATGTTTAAACAAAGTCATGATACCACGTTGAAAATGTTTCACTTCACCAATGTTGTAAAGAAAACTGCATTTGCAAACAAACGTAGTGCGACACAAACAATCGACTGGGTTGTGGAGCATGTCCACAATGGGTGACGTTAGTGATATGAGGACGGATAAGGTGATGTAGGCTACATAACTGATAGACTGGGAAGAAAAACAATGCCACTAGGTAGGCTAGTTATCTGGAAATGAAAATGCATCTATAGTCGGGGCCTCAATATCATCTCCCGACGAATGTTTAACTCCCTGCGAAGTAATACAGCTTCTTCATCAACAGGATCGTCAATTGTTGAGAAAAAAACTGTATAGTCTGTCCTATACAGTCATAATTATATAGAGTTATATAGTCCTAACATGGTTAATAAACCAACACTGTTTGTTTTTTTCCTTGCAGATAACAAACTGAGCTAAAATGTGCCTGATACAGATTGAATGAACGAATGAGGAAATGAAAGAGTTCCTCCTGCTCCCGACCAGGTTAGGTTCACAGGCTCAGTTACCATAGTAAATGACTCTGAGGTTAAGTTACCTCTCTTTCTGAAACGGGCTGTAGTTACCCCTCTCTCTCAGGTTTGATTAACCCTTTCTAAAAACAGAAAACCCAGAGTCGCCCTCATCTCAGGGTTAACAAACTCAGAGTTTCCACTAAACCTGCTTTCTGAAATGGACCCCAGGGGAAACAGCAAGATTACATTACATTTTCAGCTGGAGAAAGAGCAGCTGGGATGTTGTGGTGGGCCAGACGCTCAGATGATCTGATTAAGGATGTGTCCTCAATCACATAGCTCTGACAGCTCATGAGTACCATGTTGTGGAAACTATAGTTTGTTTTTAGACGACAGATAGCAAGTCAATGCCTTTGTTTGCAGTGACTTAACATGCTGTTGATTGAAATGTCACACTGCAATACTTGATGATATAACAGTCATGTGGTTGTATTAGTATAACAAGACAGAAAGTTCTCATTGAATTATTAACATTCATTTAAAGAGATTGCTGAATTAAAAGTGTAAGAGTGACTTCAGGAATCAGGAATGCTTTTTCTCCACACAAATAAGATTAAAAACAGCTGCATCCCCAATTTACAACAACAATATATCTTTAAAATAAATGTATCTTTGGTTTTATGTGTCCAAGATTTTAGATATCTCAATAAAACAACAATAGAAACAGCTTTCCAATATCCATTGCGAACATGAACACCAACCAAACAAGTTTTTTTCACTTCAGATTTAATTTTACACTGTGCAAGTACATAAGAACAAGCATAAAGCATATATAATTGTATTATCAAAACTGCACATCAAAACTATTGTTGCCTTATCACTGTCTGTAATAAGTGCTTACAATTGCTCTTTCTTAAAGATTTGTTCAGGTTTTATGGATATTAAAAAATACAGACAACCAACTTGTGTATTTTACAGTGCTTGGGGGGAGAGGGGGGTAAAAGCCCTGAATTATATGTGCAATGGCATTATTTAGTTTTTTACATGCCAATGTTGAGAATGCCACATACAATATCTGAGCATATTGCAACTGCGGTAGGTATGGTTAAGGTTGGGGAAAGGTCGTGATTATGGCAAATAAATTATGGTTAAGGTGTGGTTAGGATTAGTTAGTAGTTATTAACTAAATGATTTGGTTGTGGTTTGGGAAAGAGTTTGTCTTTATAGTTAATAGTTAACTGAACTGCTGTCTATTATCTGCATTAACTTTGATTGTGTAATCATTGCGGGTGATTTTAACATTCATGTTGACAGCCCCCAGGACAGGGGGACAAAAGAGCTGTGTTGTGTTTTTGAGAACTATGGACTGACTCAGCATGTGACGGAGCCCACCCACAATAAGGGGCACACTCTGGACTTGATTGTCTCCAAAGGTCTGAACATTTCCAAGGTTGTGGTGACTGACGTTGCTCTCTCAGATCATTCCTGTGTTTTCTTTAACGGCACTATCTCTGTGCCCAAAAGTGTCCAAACAAAGAATAATCAGAAAACGGTATATCACTGAAAACACCAGTGACACATTTATACAGCTTTTCTCCTCCACACCAGCCCTCTCTGGGCTCTCAGTCACTGAGCTTGTAGATAATTTCAACTGTAAAATTACAAATGTTATTGATGCCATTGCTCCCACTAAGGTCAAAGTTGTCTCTGGTAAGAAAAGATCTCCATGGAGAAATGTCCTACTGGTGAGAACAGAAAAAAGAGAGGTAGGAAAGCTGAACGAAGGTGGCGAAAAACAAATCTCCTGGTCCATTATAACTCCTATAAAGAGAGACTTCGCATTTATAATTTGGAACTGAGGAATGCAAGAAGGTCCTTTTCTCTGATATTATCTCTAGAAACAATAATAATCACGTGCTTTGTTTGCTACTGTTGATAGGTTAACAAACCCTCCAGTACCAGTAGCATCTGAACTTTTATCTACCAAGGCCTGCAATGACTTTGCCTTCTTCTTCAAAGACAAAATTCAAAAGATTAGACAAACAGTCAGTGCCTCCATATCAAGTCCAGGATATGTGTTGTCACAGTGTTCAAGCAAAAATAGTTCCAATATGACAGAATTTCACACGATCAACATACAAACTGGAGGACATATTCAACATCTGAAAACCTCGACCTGTTGCCTTGATGTTCTACCAACGGGACGTTTCAAAAATGTTTCCAATTGTTTGACTTCTGATCTTCTACAGATTGTGAACACATCTCTTCTTTCAGGAATCTTTCCACAGGCCCTGAAAACTGCAGTAATCAAGCCACTCTTAAAAAAGAACAACCTAGACAAGTCACTAATGAGCAACTATAGGCCAATATCAAACCTTCCGTTTTAAGTAAAATCATTGAAAAAGTAGTCTTTCAACAACTCAACCATTTCTTGTCACTAAGCAACAGTTTGATACCTTTCAGTCGGGTTTCCGACCACACCACAGCACTGAAACGGCTCTTGTCAAAGTCTTTAATGACATCCACCTTAACACAGATAATGGCAA
This sequence comes from Etheostoma spectabile, assembly GCF_008692095.1. Taxonomy (NCBI): domain Eukaryota; kingdom Metazoa; phylum Chordata; class Actinopteri; order Perciformes; family Percidae; genus Etheostoma; species Etheostoma spectabile. Next base: position 11,547 of record NW_022603168.1, read on the forward strand.
AATTTCAATCTTAGTATACTTGATCTCAGTGCTGCATTTGACACGGTCGACCACGACATACTACTAGACCGATTGGAAAACTGCGTTGGCCTTTCTGGCTTAGTACTAAACTGGTTGAATCCTACCTAAAGAATAGGGATTACTTGTGTCTATAGGTAATTATGCATCTGAGCGTACAAATATGACGTGCGGAGTTCCGCAAGGCTCCATTCTGGGGCCTCTTCTGTTTAACATCTACATGCTTCCACTGGCTCAGATTATGGAGAAAAACAAAATAAGTACCATAGTTATGCGGACGACACACAAATTACATAACCTTATCGCCAGGGGGACTATAGTCCAATACAAAACTGACTAAGTGCATCGAACAAATTAACGGCTGGATGTGCCAGAACTTTCTGAAATTAAATGAAGGAAAAACTGAGGTGGTTTTTTTGGAGCAAGAGAGAACGATTAAAAGTCTGCGCTCAGCTTCAAACAACAATGTTAAAAACAACAGACAAAGCCAGAAATCTTGGTGTAGTCATGGACTCAGACCTGAACTTTAACAGCCACATTAAGACAATTACAAAGTCAGCCTACTATCACCTTAAGAATATATCAAGGGTTAAAGGACTTATGTGTCAACAGGATTTGGAAAAACTTGTCCATGCCTTTATCTTCAGTAGACTTGACTACTGTAACGGGGTCTTACAGGTCTCCCTAAAAAATCAATCAGACAGCTGCAGCTGATTCAGAACGCTGCTGCTCGAGTCCTCACTAAGACGAAGAGACTGGATCACATCACTCCAGTTCTGAAGTCTTTACACTGGCTTCCTGTGTCTCAAAGAATTGATTTCAAAGTACTCTTGCTAGTTTATAAATCACTTAACGGTTTAGGTCCAAAATATATTGCTGATCTGCTACTACACTATGAACCACCCAGACCTCTCAGGTCATCTGGGACAGGTCTACTTTCTGTCCCCAGAGTCAGAACTAAACAGGGTGAAGCAGCTTTCAGTTTCTATGCTCCTCATATCTGGAATAAACTCCCAGAAACCTGTAGATCCGCTGCTACTCTCAGTTCTTTTAAATCAAGGCTGAAGACCTTTCTATTTGATGCTGCCTTTCTTTAAATGACTAATCATTTCTTTAAATTTCTTATGCTGCACTGTAAATTTTATTCTTGTGTTTTATGTTTCTCTTTGTTTTTAACTGTCTATTCATGTGTTTTACCGGTTTTTAATGCTTGTGATTTTTAACTGTTTGTACTTGTGTTTTATCTGTTTAACTGATTTTGTGTAAAGCACTTTGAATTGCCTTGTTGCTGAAATGTGCTATACAAATAAAGCTGCCTTGCCTTGCCTTGCCTTAATAAAAAGGTGTGTGCACCCTGATTTTGAAACTTTGCTGTGTGCCTAGCTTGATATTAACACTGAATTTTAGGATTGTGGGCTGCAGATTTGTCCATAATAATAATTTAATTCCTGGAGATACTAAGCTGCAGGTGGAAGCAGAAATGAAAGAGACATATGTCTAAAATGTCAAATTCTGGGCACATTAAACCACTTGAGGTAAATTAGAAAATAGGTCTTCTTGCAATTTGGAAGAAACATCCTTTAAATTTGAGATAACAATACATCACATACAGAGTACTGTATTACCATTGAGTTTTGTTTTTTTTATGATACTATTTGTCCATATGTAGGCTGGTTGTGGTAAAATGAGTCCATTCTCTGCAGCTCTCTGTCCCTCGGTGACTTATTAGCAAAGCTCTGAATTATTTTGCTTGGCGTGACACAAGCAGCCTCGATATATTTCAGTGCTTAGTTACTGCACCTACTGCATAATATGGTGTGGGATCACTGGAGGGGCTCAGACTGTGGCTGTGCAATGAGAGACAGGAAAGAGTTAACATCTCCCCGCCACCTCCTCCATGCACTCCCAACACAGTCAATTACCGAGATGGAAATGTGATTGATCTTGGTGCAGGTGGACAAAAGACCCCGGTTAAATAATGACTGTTCTTCTCAGCAATCCCCACTTGATTTTGTCAGGCAGGCTGTCTTTGAGACTTGCTAAGAACACATGCAATCCCTCAAGTCTCGGGCTTATTGATTACAAAAGGCAGATGCATTTCAACAAGGACCACAATCAATAACCACAGCTGGCGGGGACAGTATAAAAGTCTTTAATCATAAATAACTGAATCAGATGTTAATGCTTGAGTTTCACAGATGCAGTCAAGTTTTTTTCTTCTCTTCATGTCACCATCATTGATGAATAAAGTGATTTGTGATTTGAGAAGGAGCATTGACATTCATGAGGAGCAGGTAATTTGTGCACAAATGATGAAAAGTACAGTGTGATTAAAAGACAAAAGAAAAGAGCCTACAATGAACAAACCCGATCATTTCAGTCATTACCTCTCATCGTACAGCTGTCAACAGCATAAAGAGACACTGGTGGGTTTTTAATGACAACAGGTCTTTCCAGTGTGTGAAGAGGCATTTCAATAATTAAAACAATTTCCAGCTGCTTTGACCTCAAGTAGTTTCTGTAATTTCCAATATTTATGTACTACAAAATCTGAAGGATCTTGTGTTTCCAAACATTAAAGGAATAATTTGACCTTTTGGAGAAATATTGGAATGGAATAGCAATTCAATTGATGGTTGGTTGTTTTGATATGAAATCTCAATTATTATTATTTTCTTTTCATAAATCATGCTTTTTTATTGTCAACACAAGATAATATGAATCAAATTCCTGCTGATTTATTCCTTTTTATAATGGCTTATATCAGTTTTTACAAATTCTCAAACTCTTGGTTTGCTTTCATTCAAGAGTTAGATGAGAATATTGATACCAATCTGAGACATGAACATGGTATCTATTTTCTAATCTATCTCTTGGTAAGAAAACAAATAAATGTATTCCCCAAAATGTCGAACTACTCCTTTACCACGTATGTTACTTCTCTAAGCATACTCAACCTCTACAACATTCAAACAAAATGCACAGCGTTTTACAACTATCCCCACAATGTGCCAAGGCGACATTTTAAAACAAAGGACATCAGACTTTTATTCATCCACATTTTGTCATCTTCTCCCCCGTTAGATCAATTGAATAGGGCAAAGGCAATGACATCCGTCATATACAGGAGGAACAACCATAAAGGGCAAAGAGGGGCTGATAAAAGAGGGAGAGACAGAAGGCACGACACACTGTAAAAACCAAAGGCCTCTGTTAGGGACTCACGCAGGGCAGCAGCAGGGTGGAAATGTAGACATCAGAGAGAGAGATACGGACATCAAAAATATAATGTCTCAGGTATGGTTCTGAATCAGTGCGCTGTGGGCACATTGAAGCTCTTTTTATAATATGCTGTAAACTACACAATACAGTAAATTCTGTTTCTACCACAGGTAAACAGTGTAAACGCTGCGACAATTTGAGCTGACAAATGACTTGCAAAAGACATTGTACAACTTTTAGTATCAATGTAGCTGATAACTGGTGACAGTAGACAGTAGGCTTGTGTTCAGGCATGGTGAAAGAAGTCCCTGTTTTATGTGACAGGGCAGTCGAGGCTACACAAACACACAGGCGTGGAAAGCGTTTGTGTAATGCAGAAAGAACATCTCCTGAATCTCAAGTGTTTAAAGTTGGCCTATTTCCACCCTCGTCTAGACCCTGGTGAGTGGAGGATGTTGTACATTCATTAGAGGAGAGAGCTGTCAAGAGCCTGGCTGAAAAATGACCTTGGCCCTTAATGCCCGCCCAGCTGTAATGTGTTTTTTCAGGGGGACTCTGTGCTGGTGATGTTCTATATTTTACTGATTGTCAACAGATTCCATGGGAAAAAGCCTACAACAATGAATTATTGCTTCTTACAAATATACAGCAATAACGCAACCTCTGCTTGATAATGCTTATTCCTCTGTACCATAGCCCTCCATAGTTTAAAAACGAAACAAAACACAATGAGTCACATCGTTGTACTAGGTGACATTTTCTTCACAATGATGGACATGGGCATTGTAGATTATTTGTAGTCCCATATACACTGTCCTGCTGCCGTGAATACTCATTAAAGCTCCAAATGTGTAGTAATCCGCAGCTGAAAATAGTCCCAAACAAATGCGCTATTGACTCCTGACTACTGTTTAAGGTACATTTGCTAAAAACTACAGTGCCCGGGAAAATAATAATTTAAAAAAATGTAACAACATATATTTAATATGTTTTTACCTTGACTTTTTTCCTCAGTGCAAAGAATGGGCTTGGTGCTGAGTGCCAAAGAAAACCAAAACCAAATACCGGCTCAGATGTCACCCGAGTCAACAAGGACAGGGCACAAGATCAGCGGGGGGATGTCACCCCCTACAATCTGAGGATGGGTACCAAGCCCCAAGAAAAGACAGGCTTAACACAAGGGCAGCTGACTTGAGAGAGCTGATCATAAGTGAGCTAGATACCCGGAGACCACCTGGTCGATTAACAGGGCTAAGAGAAAGAGTACCCTAGAATATGTGATATGATGAAGATGTCTTCACTGAAACAAACAAGCGGAAATACACAGCCAATAGCTCTTGTGATCCTAGAGATGCTTGGCTACAAGATGAACATAGTACCCTGCATGGAGAAGGCGGCTAAGTTAAGATCAAGACCGGAGGGATGAGGAAAGCGGGACTAGGAAGTACACCAAACTGTCCATACTAGAGGTAGTTGTGATAGATGTAGCAGCAACATCAAGAAGAAGGAACATGAGAGGCATGAAACATACCAAGGGTTTATATTGGAGCTAAAGAATATGTGGAATGTGAAGGCAACAGTGGTTCCAGTGGTAAATGGAGAACTGGGGGCTGTAATACTGCACAGAATCCTCAGGCTCCCAGGCCTCTGGTAGAGGAACTGAGCTTGTGGGGATTATATATTTTTATATATAAAATCCCCACAATCTATATATAGAGAGAGTCTTTTCATGGGAATTGTTGACAATAAGAAAATACAGCAAAGCGCCAGCTTTATCCATCAAGGATTACATATAGAAGAACAACGTTCACAATAAAGTGTGATACATCATATAGAAAATAGATTGTAATAGAGTCAGTTACAAAACAAAGTCAATAAACTAAGGAAAATGAGGGACGATACAACACAACCACCTCCTCTGTCTCTCTTAAAATGTTTCCTTTTTCTCACAATTTTTGGCAACTGAACATAATTTAATGAGATGTTGTTTGTTTTTGCTGTACACAATAGCTTGTATTTCATGTTGTGGGATAAGAACAAACTGTCTGACTTCTGAGGAAGATTGCAAGAGCTTTGTGAATTGCCCAGAAGCACTAGATTCAGAGCTCTTCAGGGGGAAAATAACATGCTGCAGAGAGAGCATGAGAGTGAGAGCGAGATCCTCTAAGTATTATGAGTCATATGCTGATGTTACACAATCAGTCTGGGGCAGTTAAGTGACGACACCAGGTACGACCTGGTTGATGCACCAGGACATTTGGGACCTTGATTAAAACCCTCTTGATTTAACTTAGTTATTAGCATTTATTCTCATTAAAAACAGTTTCATTTTCTGACTCTTTAGTTGCAGCAGTTCCTGATTTAAATCAATTCTATTTTCAATAACCCTTTGGTGTTCTTTGATGCATTAACAGGAATGTGTTGCTGCTTTCTGTGAAACTCCGATTTCTCTCGGCCTCTCTAACTCTGCCTCTGCCGCACAATAAATCATTGATGGCTTCTGAGAGAAATAACTGAGCAGTGATTATTATTGCAGAGGGCTGTTGGGAATGTGTGTGTGTGGTGTGTGTGTGTGTGTGTGTGTGTGTGTGTGTGTGTGTGTGTGTGGTGTGTGTGTGTGTGTGTGTGTGTGTGTGTGTGTGTGTGTGTGTTCGTGTCCCAGACAGTTAGTTAGTTATTTGGCTGGGCCCCCTTTCTCCTCCTGAGAAAGAAAGAGAACGCTCCAGTGCCGTCACCGAGAAGCCAAGATGGCTGTCACAATGCCTGTTGCTACCACCCACAGCTAGTCACAGGGTGGATGTTTGTCTGGTCCGATGCCCACATTTTTTTTTTTTTTTTTTTTTTTGCTGAGTGAAGGGTGATGATGGATGCCATATGCAGACCTCTGCTGTGCGTACCAGTGTCATTGTGCCACCCATGACTCCATGAGGCAGCGTGCTCAGATCACCGGCAAACTGTCACATCCTCGTTTAATGACAGTGTTAAAGCCTGAGACATTATTCAGTGTGTGGTGAGCCAGAATAGGAGCACTTACGTGCTCTTTGCTTGTAAATGAGTCTATAGATGAATGAATATGCAGGATCCTGTTGAGACAAAGGACACAGTCATTGACTTTCATTTGAGTCGTACCAGCTCCACTTTAAAACACCCATGTTTGCTCATTTTCAGGTTCATAATTGTATTTGAGGTTGTACTAGAATAGGTTTACATGGTTTCATTTTCAAAAAACACCATATTTTGTTGTACCGCACATTGCTGCAGATCCTCTTTTCACCGTGTGTGTTTATGTCTCTGTTTTAGCTACATAGTGAGGTATCTCACTTCTTTACTATCTTTGTTGGGAGTCGTACATGTGCAGTAGCTAGGTTAGATCCATAGACATCATCACTAGATAACTCTTTCTCCAACTTTGGTCTGTACAAGGCAGGATTAGCTGGGAGACTTCTTCTAAACTAGGGCACACTTGTGGAATACCTGCAGAACAGGGACATGTAGTTCTTTTGTAGATTATGGTGAACTAGTTTGTGTTGTAGCAGTGTTTTGCCATTGAGAACGAGCTAGCATGCTAGCGCTAGCATATGCTACAGTTAGCCACCTTGTTTCGGCTAGTGACGTAGAAAGATTGCAGATTTTGAACAGTTCACTCGGAGACTGAAGGCAGGGGACATTCAGTAACCTGTATCTCACTAAAAACAGCATGGATAGTTTTTTTTATCAAGGATGTATGCATGTGGAAGCACCAGAGACTCAAAATAACACCCCACATCCCAGAAAAGTGATTATTTTTTCATAATATGGGCCCTTTAAGAAACAAAATACAGAGGAGCAGGTGATGAGCTGACCAAACAGCCTAGGTTTTTTTTAAAGTACCTGTGTTGTGTTCCATTCAGGATCTGCTAGTCTGCAAGAGGGAGGGAAACAGAATCAGTGCCCGGATATTCATGACAATTATTTGACAAATTTCTTGTTCTTGTGTTCTTTCTCAATGTCAAGGCTGTGCTCAAAAAACACCCACGCACTCAAATCAATTAATTAATATGTTTACCTCTATGAGCTTTTCAGACAAACATGAGACGAAAAACACAGGATACAAGAGAAAAGCCTTCAAGACTGCAAAAATACAACAGCAAAGGTAGCAGTTTGTTTCTTAATACTGGTCACATTACAAAATGCAATGCCACTTTTCATAATGGTTCCATAGTCAGAGAGGCAGTTCATTAAGTCAACAACTGTGTCAGACTGTGAGATCGAATAAGGCTGTTGTAACATGCAAACCTTAATAATAAAGCTGATAGGAATAGTAAGGTGTACAGAAGCCCTGAGACAAAGCATCTTGTCGAAATGAGGATTACAAGAACAAACACTAAAAAAATGTATCTCATTTGCTGCTGAGGGCTTTTGTAAAGGTGCTTATTGATTTTATAAAAACAAACAGCAAGGAAAAAAAAATCCTTTATTGACTATGCCACAGTCAAAAAAAATGTAGTGAACTATATTCATCTTCACAAGTACAAAAACCATCATTAAGATTCAGTAAAAATAAAGGTCAAATAAAATTAATAATGCTGTAGGCAGGCAGGCACGTGGTTTCATGGGGTGGTGGCTCAGCCACTAGGGTTTATTTCTCTACGCCCTGAGCTGCTTACTAGTTACTAAAAGTGCTCATCAAATTTCCAGAAAATTAAATGCACTGTAGAGTGTTAAATGTGTTTACCTTTACATGTGGACTTGGACTGACTGGCAGCCACAGTGGTTAGGTCTGCTGGTAGACCTACGTATACGCCACCATAGTTCCTGAGAGAGGAAGAGTGGAATGTAGCAATTAAAAGACAGTAGTAAGGGTTTTCATTAGGCTGTGGGGGTTCTCAATTGCATACAGTTTCTCCTTTTAGCAATGAATTAGCTCTTTATGTTTTTCTAATACCACAAAAAATCACATTCATAATTAGCTCTGCCTGGCTTTTTATCTCTGAGTTTTCCATTGTTATCAAACGTCTTGGTATTAAATGGTTTCAAATAAGTGGTATAGCCATTTAATTGGCAGGGGTTGTCAATGTTTTTTAAGCCAAGGACCCCTTAACTGAAAGAGAGACAGAGCAGGGACCCCCTATACATATATTGTATAAAATTAAGTTGCATTTTATTTTAATTTTGCTAACATAGACCCCAACACCAATTATACATTATTACATTAAGATGCTTCACATATATTGTACAGATACAAAATAATTGGCAATAATAATATCTTAAAATAAAAAAAGAACCATAACATCTGTTCTATTAAAGGGTCTCACAAGCCAACAGTGTGAAAGTGTGCCAGCATGGACAATGCAAGGACCCTGAAACCAAAGCCGGCAAATGGAATTGAGCCATCATTTATCATATTATTTACACCTGTGCGTTTCAAAATGTTCTCTGTTAAAAAGGCCTTTTCATATTCACATATGTATGCCACAAAGAACAGTATTTTGTTATTGCATACTACAAAAGTGTTTACAGTATATGAGTAAAATGCATCCACTTTTACCATACAAACTAAAAGTGAAGAAACAAATACAGACAATTATTTGTAGAAAATTACCTTCTTTTCTCATCGTCTCCCAAAGGATCTTCTGTCCTGATTGAGAGAAGAAGCACAGGTCAGGAGCACAGAGGACATAAAACACAACAAACAAACATGAGTACAGTACACACTGATAAGACATTAAATGAATACTTTATCCTCAAAATTATCATTTGTATATCAATTACTCACCCTGTGTTACCTTAAATTCTCGAAAAAGTGTTTATCACATGCCTCCACGGTGAATTAAATGTAAATATAAATGGACTGTTCTTAAATAGCGCTTTTCTAATCTCAATGACTACTCAAAGCGCTTTTACGACGTACAGGAACCATTCACCATTTATACGCATTCATACACTGTGACCGAGGCTGCCGTACAAGGTGCCACTTCCTCATCAGGTAAACATTCACACGCATTTACACTCGGGGTTCAGTGTCTTACCCAAGGACACTTCGACATGGGACTGCAGGGGATCCTGATTGGCAGGCGACCACTCTACCACTGAGCCACAGCTACCCGGAATTAATTAAATTAAACATTCTTCCTTTAAGTGCTGGACTGTGAAAGTGCATTTGCTCGTTTGCATAGTTCTTTTGGGAATTCCGCAAATTCCCATCTGGGAGTTCTGAAAAATGGATGATCAGGCCAAACTGCCAATTTTTGTTTTAGGTCTGGAACAAGGCTACTGCCAACCAATTTCCAATTAGCTCCCTTTTTAGGAGTTTTGTTTGGTGTTTGTTTGTTTTTTAAGGGCTGACTTGACGCTCCACCACCTAATTTACTTTTATTCTTCTGTTATTTTTCCAACAGTGCAAGCAAAATAATTACTCTTTTGGGGGTTGTTGTGTAGTACAGTCTTAGAAACCGTTGGTGATTTAGTGGTGTGCTGCTGTCAGCTCTCATGGGTCCTGTGTTGGCTGCTTAGATGGTTATCAAGGAGCATACAAACACACACATGCACGCACGCGCACACACACACACACACACACACACACACACACACACACACACACACACACACACACACACACACACACTCTTATTCCAGGAAATGCTGCACCTCCCAGAGCTTTGATAACTATTGATGACAAGGACAACCTGTTCTCTACTGTACGTCACATTTCACAGAAAATGTTTAAATTTTCTAAAGCCGGAACAAATTAAACAATTTTACCAAAAGAGTTGTTAGTTGTTAGTCCATGGGCACCTTAATTTGTTTAATGATTGAGTATCTTTCATTTCTTCTATAGTCAGTTGCTTTTCTTACAGTGAAATCTGTGTTTTTCAACACTGTTATTCTGGTATTTTGTTGAGCAGAGATGAGTCAACTTTCCAGTAAATTAAATCTTTTACTGCATTTAAGTAAATGTATGGAGCTCTAGAAGTCTACATTCTGCCAACATACAGTATCTAAACTACACTCACTCTCACATACTGTACAAATATAATTAATTTCAAAATCAGATTTGTATTAAATGTCATAAAGAAAATAACTATATTATTTAATATCACATATGAAGCAAAATACAAAAAATTAAATGAATGTAAGTTTTCATGTAAGTTTTGCATACTGTGCCACCTCTGAGTTTGTCTATCTTCAATATACAACATACCAAAAATGTATAGTCACCGCAGACATAACAAACATTTATACCTCTAAATAACAAAAAAATCAAAAAGACACGTATGTGTAAATCCCAACCTTGCTTGTTTCCAATCTGCTCTATCAGTAAAGAGAATTGTACACATTGTTGTAGCAAAATCTGAACATAAATAGCCAAACCTTGTACAAGCACATATTCATAGAACTGACATAATATTACAATGTAAACATGAAATGGTATTCTTAATTATATTTTTGCTGAAGGGATCAACATTTTTATATTAAGGCATCTATGTTAAAAATGCATGCCAAAGGCACGGTGTATAATTTCATTGTGAAAAAAACAAAACAAAGTGTTGAGTGTCAAAACTTGATATAATGTAAAAATGTAAAAGCACGTGTGAAGTTTTAAAAATGCTCAAAGGCAAAATCCTTAGCCTATTTTTTTACCATATTAATTATATCTAAATTCCTGTACATAATAAGTACATTATTACAATTTGTCTTACTGATTAAAAAAATAAGAAATTAGCATTTTGTGTTAGTCAATTATAAATATAGAAAGAAAATATAGGTGTTCTGTGTACAACCATTATTTTAACTAAATATGTTTTATTTGATAATTTTAATTGCACCTTTACTCCTGCTGCATAATGTTTTAGATGAAAATGTATTATTGCATACTTCCATAACATCACTGTAATGTCAGTGTGGACATAAATACTTGCCACAACGAATACTACGTGAATTCTATGTGGGTAGATGTATAAAGCTCTATTGAGGTGTAGTTAATGATTGATGTACTCACACATCCTTGGACACTTCTGCTGGCCTGAAAACAAATGAAAAGACAAGATTTAATTTATCTTCACAATGAAAAGCATTGAAGGAGGTGTGTAACCTCACTAACAAAGACCACCATTCAAAAGCTATGAATATGAACCTACTTATGACAACATACCAACTACTACTATTCTTCATGTTTATCCCAATGTATGTATCTCTTAACCCACACCAGGGCAGTAGAGACAGGGACATGTGAGGATAAGTGGAGAATCTGCAGTAGACCGCCTGTAATTCTAAAGGCTGAATGTCTCTCTCCCTCAGTTTGTTGCATTCTCCTATCCTTATGAACAATGTTTTCAGTTTTGTTTCTTTTGGTGTGTGTAGCCTGTTCTCTTTTCAGGTTACGTTGCGGAGATAGGTATGTGGCTCAGGCTCTAGTTGTTTGCCAACATCTGAAAGCTGCGTTATATCCTCCTGGGTCCATTTTTTCACATTTTATGTATTATTTGTATAAGGATTGCTATATGGATTTTCTATACTGTGATTTTAGTATGTTGGTTAGTAAGTTTGCATTAGATAATGGTTTTCAGTGTTTATGTAGGCTACTTAAACTCTCTAAACAATTCACAACTTGCTTTGAAGGGTAACAGAGGACACTGTTGTAACTGAACAAAGGCATACAGTGTGAAATGCCTCGATACCAAATGACACCCATTCTCGTGCTCATCTCCAATGCTGTTTTTGAGTATTTATGATCCAACAAAAGCTCACACCTTGCTGAATACAGGCCATCTGATAAACTTTATTTCAATCTAAATAGATCACAATGCATTCATTTGGTGGATAATCTAACATCTTGCTTGAATGTACAGTATCATATTAATAGCAGTAGAACAAAAGCCAAAAGTCAGTATTTTTTTCATGCCATTTTCCATTAGTGTAGAAATGTACCTTCAAAAAACACTACACAAAACAGATGTAAGAGCATGAACTGGATAATTTGTTTTACAGAAAGACAGTGGAATCCACCTATTAAAAGGAATGGAGAGGAAGGTTTTTTTCACAGTAAATGTTTGAGTCTGGTGACATGACCACGGTCTATTCAGTAGCCTGACAAAAGCTATTCATGCCAAGGGTGGCATTTGGGTGCATAAGACAAGAGATGAGCAATGTGTTAGAGAGGGCACCGAGGCGGTCATTTGAGTTTGGTACGCTTGAAATTTAAAACATTCTTGTATGACTTGAACTTTGACTTAGAACTTAGAATAAATGGCAATATTGACAATGGCTTCTACTGTATTGTCATATTTATCTGTTTACAATCATGCCTGGACTTATGGTTGCCCACAGGAATATAGTTACAATTGTTATTATATGAATTTATCACTGCTATATCTATAACAACTACATTATATGTTAGTAATCTTAGCAGTAATTACACACTTCACCATATGACTACAAATGTGTAGTGACACAGTTATACATTCAGTTAAGGATAATATAAAACTATCTAAACTGGACAGAATAGAATAGTGTGGGAACATTGGTTTTTGTTTCTACCACCGCTGGGGACGCTAGTTCCTCCTGTGTCATATTAGAGGGTAGGAATAAACAACCTTTATCTTTGTGTGCTTTGGATGACTTGCTGAGTTTAGTATTATTACAGGAGTTATAGTGGCGATAATTGACACTTGTGTCTGCTTACAACTACATATAGGTGTTCATAAGCATTATTACATGTTTATATGCTGCTTATAGATGATAAGCAGATGGGTGATGAAATAGTGTTATTAAATTAATTCTTAAACATAAAACAAATGTGTAGTGACACAATTATACATCCTGGGTTAAAATAAAAATAAGGGACTTCTATCTTAATTCTACAGAAACACAATAGTGTGGGGTTTGGGAAACAAGTGTCCTTTAACTCTGGCCTGGTGTCAGATGGCATGGACAAATACAGTGCAACCATTAGTCCTTATTGTCAATGTGACAGGATTTCACACGTCCTTGTCATTGTGCTGAACGCTGACCTCTAAGGACCAGAAAAAGACCTGCTGCACTGAAATAAACACAGCTGCTGGTTCATAGACAAACAAGCCACGCGACGACAAACCCAGACACCTACTGGGATGTGTTTCAGACAAAGTAACCTAAATGTAAATAACACTGGGTCACATTTCCCACGTAGCAGCAGTCTGTGGTTCTGTAACATGCCTGGCAAGCACTGATTAGGTACCTGCAAGTACAACACACACTCAAACAACACGCACACGCATGCACGCACAGACACACACACAAACTCAAACACACACACCATACTGCTTTAATGGGCAGTCGTGGTGAGGTAATCCGCAGATACTTCAATCTAATTATTACCTCAATTTGACTGTGGTGCCCAGAGATATATTCAGTATAATTTATAAACAGGTATTGTGGTAGGATAAATTACTTGTGTTATATATTACACACATTACATACACGCAATCCAGTTATTTCTCCATTCAAATGTGCCCCTTCAGGCTTTATGAATCATCAACCTGATTGACAAGACGGGTAAATGTCACTAAAGCTGCTTGCCTTTTTTATTCAAAATCCATGGAAACTAG